>NW_028261382.1:119156160-119298660 GCF_051295495.1 Thamnophis sirtalis
CAACCCTAGCTGCTCAACATAGCTAAAATTTGTGATTAAAACTACAAGTCCTCAAAAGCTTTTGATGATAGTGCCATTTCTACATAAAGAAAAAGAGTTGAAATTGTTGGGGTTAAAGGTACAGGCACATTACGTGACATTAAGACATTTCTTTTAGATCTTCCTGGAATCTGGATTGTGTATCTGCATGTGTTGAAAAAGTAATCCATGCCAAATAGAGCCAACTTAAAAGTAGATCAAACAAGTTCTTGACTTCTTAACTAAAGCAGAACATTTAGAAATCTTTTCAGAGAATTGATTTGAAAGCTAATTTATTCTGGGCTGGTAGATACAATGACATTCTTTTAAAGACCTCTGTGTCCTGTGGGGAAAACATGGCTTCCTGGCTGTTAACATTAACTGACACCAGTGATTGAGTTAGTATGGCAGGTTGGAAGGGGTGGCATTATTACATCGCCAATAGGACATGACAGTTTTCTGTCTTGGATTCTCACAGCTGTTAAAGAAAAATCTTGCATCAAACCTTGTATGAAGGTTTCAGTAGGTCAATACACACTTTGGATGTATTATTTATTGCAAAAATCCAGAGAGAAATAAATTATACATAATAGGTCAATGCTTCCCCTCTTATTGAGGTTTTCTTATTGAGTTACTAATCCTTTTAAACAAGGCAAAAAACCTTGTAATCTTAAGGAAAATCAGTCGTATTTTGCATGGATGAAAATAATTTCCTATTGCCCTATTTTTCTTCTATTGTTAAATGGATTTCATTATACATTAGAATGTTGCTTGGCAGAAATGCCAGCATTGTTCATGCCATTAAGTTATTCATATATGGAAATAAGCCTGGTGTAAATATTTTCATCAGCTATAGATTTTTCTTTGTGGTGCGATTAAACAATGCTCTAGCTTTCAAGGACTACTGTATTTTTTAAGATCTGAGCATATTTAGTAGCTATAGAGTATGAGAGTCCTAGGGAAGGATATGGTACTCTTATGAAACTTTTTGCAAGTTTCGCTTGTTTTATATCATGGGAAAAGTTGATTGATTTCCCCATCAGAACTGATTGAGTGTAACATGCCATAATACCAAGTTACAAAATTTGAGAACAATGTCTTATCCTTTCAAAGATTTGCTACCTTTTAATAAGTCTGGTTGGATAGTGGTCCTTTTACATTAAAAGCAGCATTTCTTAATGAAAAATTAGTAAGGAAAATCTTCCATGGTTTTCAGCTGCAGACTATAATATTATTTTCATTTTGTTACATAATTGCTGTTTTGATGGATGAATTGAGAACCACAGTAATGATATTTCTTTTGTTTGTATAGTTCTAATGTAGGATTTTTTTTTCTGGATGTGTGTGTGTGGAATGGCTACCATACGTCTCTTGTGAAAATGCTTTATATGGGCATTTTTGACAACTAAAATGGCAATTGCCCCATAGCACTCACCGACAGGACTAAAGCACTTATATTGTTCTAATGATTTAGCAATAACAATAGCACTTAGACTTTTATACTGTTTCATAGTGCTTTACAGCCCTCTCTAAGTGGTATACCGAGTCAGCATACTGCCCATAACAATCTGGGTCTTTATTTTACCAACCTCGGAAGGATGGAATGTTGAGTCAGCCTTGAGCCAGTAAGAATCAAACTGCTGGCAGTTGGCAGAATAAACCTGCAATACTGCATTCTAACCACTGGGCAACCATTTGTTGTTCAACTGCTAAGTAGGGACTCTTTGTGAACTCATTGGTGATAGCATGCCAGGCCCTCCTATCCTCCTTTGTGTCTCAGAGTTTGCCCAAATTCATGTCCATTGCTTTGATGACACTATCTAACCATCTCATTTTCTATTCTTCCCTTGTCCTTTTGTCCTCAATCTTCCCCAACATCAGGATCTTTTCCAAGAAGTCCTGTCTTCTCATTTAGTAGCCAAAATATTTGACCTTCAGCTTCAGTATATGTCCTTCCAAAGAACAGTTAAGATTAATTTCTTTTAGGAATGACTCATTGGATCTCCTTGCTGTCGAAGAGACTAACCATGACTTTCATTAAAAGGTGTCTTCCCCTACACACATTTACTCCATGTATTTATTTTCAACAACTATAGTTTCCTTTTGTGAAATTTTCTGAGTGTTGATTTAAAAAAAACTTTACAGCTTGGAACTATTCAAAATATGAGAAAAGATGCAGTGAGTAAGTCAGAAAAAAGGGAGACATACTAACACAACTAGCATGAAACTATTACAAAAGTGTTCATATTGGACCCTGTTGTCTGATGGACTGAAATTTGGTTTCTAAATTTCCCTTTTAATCATCTCTATTTAACCAATGTTTGATCCTCACAGTGGCAGTAGATAATGCACAACCAATTTGATTAATACAATTTAAAGTAACAGGAAGAGTGAAAGACAGCAATAACAGAATCATCTAGGGTCAAGTTAATAATTACACAACCTGTATGTCAGGGGTGGTTTTCTGCCAGTGTTACTGCCGGTTCGGTGCGTGCTGCTCCACACGCATGCACAGTTGCCTGTAAATAGGTCTGCACATACGCAAAACGTTAAAAATGTCAAAAGAATATGCCGCGGCAACTGGGAAATCAGTTCAGGGGCGTGGAAAGCCTGCCACCCCTACTGATTCGGTGACCCAGTCACAATTTCCAATAGCGGTTTGTCCAAATTTTCACTACCGGTTTGATGTGTGCTGCTCCTTGCCTGTAAATAAGTCTGTGCATATGCAGAACATTAAAAATGTCAAAAAACAACAACTGGGGAACTGGTTTGGGGGTGTGGTAAGCCTGCCATCCCTGCCAGTTTGGCAACCCAGTCACAATTTCCACTACTGGTTCATCTGAACCAGTGCAAACTAGCAGCAACCAGTGGTGGGATTCAGCCAGTTTGCACCTATTCAGGAGAACCGATTGGCAACTTTCTAAGCAGTTCGGAGAACCGGTTGTTGGAAGAAATCTCCTTTTGTTTTTTCCCCATTTTACAGAGCTAATCTTGTAAGGGAGGCAGGAAGGAAACATTCTGGTGTTATTTCTAGCCTAATCTTTATTGCCCTGCTTACAGAAAGTGTTATAACCCAGCAACAACCTGTGTTGCATTCTAATTGGTTGGTCAAGGCACAGCATCTGATTGGCTGGCCTCGTGACAGTTGGGCTTGACAGTTGCTTCTGGCTAGTATAAATACCCTGACAGTTGCAGGGAAATCTTTGAATCGCTTGTCATCTGGTACTAATAAAGATCTGTCTTGCAAATGGCTCCTGCGTGTCAATTCCCTCACAACAACCCACAACACACACGTTTTACAAGACTGGCGACGAAGGTGGGATTAATAAGCAGATTTGATAAACTTGTACAGAAACCCAAAGCCCTAAATTCAAATAGCTTGAATCAACAACAGCTTTATCATGTTGAAAGGATAATAGATATATCAATGTACAGTAGTCATTTATAACATGAATGAGTGGGTGGAATGCTTCCTAGGCTTTTTAAAAGACTACATTAATTCCTTGCAAAAATTAATTATTAGCCAGCATTTACATAAATGGGCAAATTGCCCAGTGTGATACATCCAAGGTCCATCTAGTCTAAAATGCCCAAGAAGATAAATGTTATGGGAAGCACAGCTATCAGCAACCCTCATTTTTAGGAGGGGGAGAAGATACATGAACTATTTTATTCTTTAAACATTCAATATCTATAGTATAAAAATCTATACTATAAAAATGCTGAACAAAAATAATAATATTTCCCAATTTAAAAACAGCCAACAACAAATTAAAATAAGGATGGCAATAAATCCATCAATCGAACACAGGTCAAACCCCTGGTTTAAAAAATTGTGGGGGGAAAAACTTTAATTGACCTTGTACAATTGTAAAAAAAGGAGGAAAACTTTATCTCATCTGAGGAGAGATCCAGAGATTGAAAGCACAAAAGGGTGGACTTCACAAAATCCAATTCAGGCTGCAGCTATATTGATCTAACATAATATAGCAAAACTGTAATGCATTCCAAAATCAATATGTAACAATAACTAATGTACTTAGTATATTTTTTTCCTTAGCCTGAAATGGAAAACATAAGGGAAAAATGAATTATTCTTTGAACAGAAACTGAAATCTTTGAAAGTTTCCAAAATGGTTGATCAGTTGTTTTATGTATTTCTCTTAGAAAACAAATATTGATCTTTTCCCTTTGTTATTAAACAGATATTAACCAATTAGCTGACCTCCACCTAATGTGGAATATGGCTGTGGCATTACCCTGTAGCTAACGCTAAAAGATCACTTTGTGTGTATATTGTAACAGCAAAGAAAGAGCTAAGTGCACAAATGACACTGAATCTTTGGTGTTGTCAGAAAGAAGGGAATGTAGGTAAAACACTAGTGGAATTCTTTTGTGGAATTGGCTTTGTTTTTGTGTTATATAATTTTGCTAGATTTTATCATCTCTTTTTTTATTTAATTTACTAATTCCTTGCACTTCTTTATTATACAGTGCTAAAAGTCCTCTCACTAATCTTCCTGTTGAACCCAGCAACCCTTATATTCATCTTTGTATTTCCCTATGTTCTACCTTCCCAGACTGTAGAGTTTGAGTGATTGTTTTTGCAGGAGTGAATTCCTCCTCTCTTGTACAAGCAGCCATTGGAATGAATTTGTCTTGTTTTGGTGCTCCTTAATTCTGTTGAGTATTTGAATTGTTAAAACTACTCTTGTTTATTTTCCACTAATATACACCTATACTGTTGAATTCACTGTAAATAAATAGCATTGGCGGATTGAACATTTAATAGTTTCTTTAATTGCTTTGATGGTAACCTGCATTATACCTTTAATTCTGCCAACTATATTTTGTATACTACTTACAGCATACTCTTCAAATCAATCACAGTAATGATGACCTGAGAATAGATTACCCTGATCTGACCCTACATTTTTTTAACAATCATCATAGCCTTGTCCAACTACTTTATTGAGTTCTAACCTAAAATGAGAACAAGCAGATAAAATTGATTATATCTAGTGTAATTTGATTTGAAATTGAAATAAACTCAAGAAATTTCTCATGTAAGGGTGTGTTTCCATTATATTCTTCTAGAAATCTTATGCCTAATCCAACTGCACTTTAGGATGCTTCATCTGCTGCAGTAAATCTTCTGGATATATTCATCGTTACATCAATATCCTTTCTCATAGTTGGTCTTGTAAAACTGACAGCCAGAATAATTAACCAATATTTAACAGAAACTGCCTCTTCAGTTAACCCTTATGACATTGTAACAGCTAAGCAAAGCGCCCATTGACCTAAGTGACATTGAGTCGGCCACACCCACCCAGTCATAAGACGACCAAGCCACACCTACCCAACAATTATGTCAGAGGATCGGTTGTTGAATTATTTGAATCCCACCACTGGTAGCAACCCACCTCTGCTGTATGTGTTGGTCAATAATAATCAGCTCAATATCCAAATTGAAGTTACAAATCATCCTGCACAGTGTGGCAGTATAGCTAAATGAAATTCAATGAAACTCCCTCTGCGTTTACTTATTTTCCATGTAAGATGCCTAGAAATTGGATAAAGTTTCATTCAATTCTCCTAGTGATCACTGGGACTATCTGGTCTGGGAGCAATGTCACTGACATTAAAATGAGGACAAGTGTTCGTTTTAGTCTTATTTAATATCTTCATTAATGATCTAGAGGATGGAAGTAAAGAGAACATTAATTAATTTAATTAACAGATTATGCAAAGTTGGAACGTGCTGCAAATGCTAGAGAGAAATGGAAAGCATTGAAAAATGCCACCAGGGATTAACTAATTGGGATATAATTCAGACCATTGGATGGGCACTGGGTGGGGGAGAATTAAGATGTCAAAAATCTGAGAATATGATTACAATACAATGTTTCCAATCTCAATGAGCTCATACCCCTTGCTGGAACGATGTTGCACTATATACCAATATTTAAGGCTATTTATTATACAAAAATGATGCTGACAATGAAATAGAAAATTAAAAAAAACAGTAATTGATATGAAGTTCACAACACTTTAATTCTTATTATTCCACGTCTTAATGACAAGGAGGAATTAAAAATGGTTTCAGAGCAGGGAAAATGAAATTAACTGAGTGACATCTAGTAGAATAATATTGATCAATATAAAGAGACTTATGCTCAATGGTGCTTCTACTGAAAAGAGGGGAAGGAGCAAGAGAATAAGTTTAGCTGCTTCCCATAGCAATTCAGATATTTTTCATTCTTTTTGAAATCCCCCATTTCCCCATGGTTTTTTTCCCCGCAGACTTAAGAATACTTTGTTCCATAAGAACACTAGTTACAAATTTCTGCATCTTGTCAAAGATTTTAATCTACCTAAAGCAAGTAAACATTTTCTGATTTGATTTAAGCAACATAAATGTTTTGCTAAAATCATAATAAATAATAAATCCAAGGATCTACAAACAGAGAAAGAAAGCAAAGATTGTACCAATAGTAATAGGTACCTTAAGTGCAATTCCAAAACATCTGAAGCACCACTTGAATGCCATCGGCATTGACAAAATCACCATCAGTCAGTTGCAAAAGGCAGCTTTACTCAGAGTAGCTTGCATTCTGCAACTATACTGTTAACACATTCACATCTGCCTATGCCAGGTCCTTCAGAAAGACTTGATGGCTGAACAAAAATGGCAAATACAATCTCAATATCTGGCTGACAAACCATAATAGGACTAATCATGGACAATCATTCTACCAGATGAAATCAAGCAGATGTGAGCAAGGATAAAATCAGAGAATTAAATTATAACATACATGTTTTTCATCAGTATGCTTGCTTGCTGGTCCTTAAATATCTTAGATCTGAAAAAGTGCTTCTAAATGTAGAACATTTTTTAAAAAATCATTCTTATTTGTTAAATGGCAAATCTCCTATGAAGCATCAAGGAATTTATTGACCTTGCTTCAGAAAAATGAAGAGTTCAAAAGCTGATTACTTCCCAATGTGTTGGTCTATAGTAGCTGTTATTCTACCAGACTGGAGTTGACTAGAGTATTGGCTTACAAAAAAAGGGAGGGGGATTTTAAAGGAAAAATGAGCTTAATCTCCTTACAGGAATCCCTTTTGAAGCTCAATGATTATTTATTTAAATCTAGAATATTTTTAACTCATTTTAGGTGGCAAAATTGTGCATATCAAAAGCTCATTTATGGTATATATTCAACTACATACATACATACATACATACATACATACATACATACATACATACATACATACATACATACTGTTGTGGCCCAGCAGGAGCCGTTGGAGCTGCCACCAGACTCCGACAGCGAGGGGCCCTATGAGTACGCTCTGGAGGATGTGGAGGATCCTGGACAGGATTCCGACTCAGAGCAGGGTGCAGAGAGGCTGGTTGGCCACCAGGAGGTGCCTGAGCCTTGGACCAGTGGGGAGGAGACAAGGGAGTGTGATCCGGAGGTCAGCAGTGGGGAGGAGCTAAGGGAGTTGTTCCTGGATGCCCGGCACCGGAAAGCTAATAGGCTTAAGGAACAGTTGCGCAGTTACAGGAGGTAATTGCACTCAGCTGGTGGTAATTAGGCTCCTCTCAAGATAGTATTTAAAGAAAGACTGGGAGGAGCCTGGTTTTGCAGGATTCAACATCATTCCTAACACTGGAGAAGCTGTTATCTGTCGAAGTCTGAGTTGCTGCCAAGGTTCTTATCTGTTTGTTATGCTTGGCTTTCAGCCACCGAGGTTTTGGTTTCTTGCTAATAAAGTACTGTGAAATTCCAGTTAAGCTTGTCTCGGCATTTGTTACTGGATGGAGGAGGGAGTCAGAACACATACATACATACATACATACATACATACATACATACATACATACATACACACATACATACATATATACACAAACACACACACATGTATGTATGTATGTATGTATGTATGTATGTATGTATGTATGTATGGTAACACATTTTAAAAGTACCCCTATATGTCCTATATCAGAGGTGTCAAACTGAAGGCCCATGGGCCGGATCTGTATCTGACCTATGGAGTTCTTAGATCTGGCCTTCAAACAGCAAAGGACCAGCCTGTAGTGCCTCTGCCAACAAAAATGGAGCTTGGGAGGGCTGCGTACTTGATGGACGAAAACTCTGTTTTTATTGGCAGAGGGTTTCAAGATGCCAGAGCCCATTTTTACAGGCAGAGAGCTCAGGCCACCACAGGCACCCCTGACACAAGTAATGTTGAGCTGGCCATGCCCACCATGGCCCTACCCACCCAAGCCCTCCAAGGTCAAACATAACCCTGATGTGGCCCTCAATGAAATTAAGTTTGACACCCCTGCCCTATATGCTTATATATACGCCCATCTATGATAAGCTGACCTTTGAAGGTTTGAAGTTCTGTCTCTTTTATAAATGAGGAGACAGAGCTTCCATCATACAGTTGTGGCTGCCATCTTAATTTTACCCCATGGATGCCCTTGTTTGTAGTCTGTCAGTGCCTGGCAAGAAATTCCTTTTCATGGCATGGTACTGGACATGTGGGGAAGGTGATAATTAGCTTTTCTTAAAGGAACTAGGTTCTCTCTCACAGTAAATGAGAGAAAATTAGTCTCTCTGTCTCTCTCTCTCTCTCTCTCTCTCTCTTTCTCTCGTGCGCTCTCTCTCTCTCTCTCCATCAGCCAAAGATTAAAGGATTAATGTCCCTTTATATCAAGGAGTCATCACTTTTCCACTGGCTAATGTACAAAAGCAAAATGATTGTTTTTATCTTACTGCAGACACAACAGCAATCAATTGCTCTATATTAAAAGAGAGTTAGGATGGGAAGGTACAAAGGAGATGAGGCCCAGAGTAATCCATCAAGATAGTAATGCAGTAAAACAACTGCAGTATATAGTAATCATGAAAGGGCTACGGCTCCCTTTTTATCACTGTTCTGCTTTGCTTGCTCCCAACTACTCTACGGATTGCTGAGGTGTATCCCACCTGCTGAGCTGTTGGACTTCCTGAGTGCTGCTTATTATTCCAATGATTCCAGAGGAGAATAAATGCAAGGCAAGGGCAGCACAGCAGGAATGGCAGAGGACCACCACTGAAAGGATTTAAAACATAAAAATAATATTCCGCTGACTCCTGTGGAGAGTTGAGGGATGTATCAGTTCCAGTATGCTGACTAACCTGTCAGAAATAATAAACTGCCCACAAAAGCAATTGGTGCACAGAGAGGAATTATTTCTACTCCTCCAGATAGCACTTATGAAAAAAAAAAGAACCAGCTATTTACTAAGGACAGACAAAGACATACAAAACCACAGCACACGTTCACTAAGAAGTCATTCTCGCCAAATGTGTTTTCATTCTTAGTAGATTCTATGCAGATCATTGCATATGCATATATTCCACTGTTCTCCGGTGCTGCTGCCTTCATTAATTAAAGTTTTGAATCTCACCAGCATGTTCGTCATAGAAATATTTCATTTTGATAATTAATAGCAAATATATACAGTACACCAGTGGCCCCCAACCTTTTGGGACTGCTTCCGTGGAGAGAGGTTTTTCTGCAGAGCTGAGAGGCCATGGCTTCACATGCTGTCTGCATCACACAGATGTTTGTTTATGCGGCCCAGCTGCTGGCATGCCATGGACCAGTGTGAGTCCACGGAATGGGGATCCCTGCATTACACAACAATGTGAAACCACAGTTACCAATTCCTTCACGGGTATTGGCCTTCATATTCATTGAGTTCTCTTCAAGAACTTAAAATGTTGTAATGTATTAGCATAGTATGTGTATGGATTCAAGCAATGTGACTTTAAAATTCACAGATGGAAATTTAGTCAAAGTGTAGCTTTTCTGATTTATACTAGCATGCTATAAAGGCATGATTTTTTTCCCAACACAATATAGTTTCGTTTTGTCTGTAGTTGTTCCTCCAGTAATCCTAAAGGGGTAGGCCACCAGAGCTCCTGAGTCTTGTTGCCCACTTGCCAATAGATTTCTCAGAAATTCTAATATCTGACATTGTCCTTGTTGTTCTCAGGAACAACCGATCTGGTGTAGGAATCTTTTTCTGTTTTCTGTAAATGGGTTGCTGATTGGGGAATTCTGATGTTTGAAGTCCACACATTTTAAAATAGCCATTCACATAGTGCTCCTAATGTATTCACTTTTCACTTCCAGATAATAAAGTTTTCAGCAAGATGCTCTTATGCAGTTGCTTTCATTTCTTTCAGCAAATACCGTATTCCAAATTTTCACTCCTTTCGGTTGGCCATATCCTATGTTTCCATTTTGCAATGTTTCTTCTCTCATTTTCGCTTTTATAGAATTCTTCTATTTGCCTCCATTCTCATCTGAATCCTGTCTCATTTAGTCATTTCACCAAACAGCCTTTCTCATACATCTGATCAGAGTTCCTGTGTACACTTCTGTAGCATTTGATGTCATAATATTTTTTTATTCTATTCAAAGTAATTTCCACATCACCTGCTTTTATGTCATTTTTTTCTTATGTCATTTTCTAGTTGGAGATAAATCTATCTTTTATATATCATGATATTAACAATGAAAGGATAACCTTAATTAGGATAAATAACCAGGCCACAAATTGCAACTGAGATTTGGTGGAATGATAAAACCTATAAAAATGTGTTTTAGACCTTGTTATGAAGCTATAAATAATTTGGATTAGAATAAGAGATGATGTGACGTAAATAGCAAACAACTGTTTTCTTTTCTTTTCTTCTCTGTCTTTCTCTAATTACAATAATAAAAGGGAATGTCTTGGAGATTTTCAATTAGAAATTTTAATTTGGATTAGAAATGACAAACAATTGTCCCCCCCCCCCCCTGTCTTTCAACTATAAAAACAAAAGGGAAGGTTAACATATATTCTGGTGATTATTAACTAGAAATGTCAATATTTTTTCTTTTCTCTTTAGATTGCCTTAGATTTTAAATGGTCATTTTGTTAACACATATTAATAGATTGTTGTTTAGAGATTGTTGCTTTTTGCGTTTGTGGAGAGAAGAGGAGAGAAAAATGTAAATAACCCGTAGTTAACTATAATAATAACAAAGATATGTTAGAGAGAGGAAATGTTAGATGTCCTACTAATTGACTTTATTTTTTTTTCTTAGAATATGTTATAAAGATATAAAGATATGGCATATTGACTGGAACTGGGGGAAGGGGAAAAAATGCCAGCAGGTGGCTGTGTTTTTGAAATCTTAACTATATGAAAATTTTGGTATGGTGATAGTAAAATATATAAATTTTTAACATATACAATTTAAACTGAATGGAATATATGTGATTGTGGACAGAATGCACAAAATGTACCTGTGACCAATGGATACGCTTTCTACAAGATGTAATGAAAGATGATGCTTTTCTTTTTGTGTTGTTTTTTTTTGTAATAAAACTAATAAAAAACATTTATAAAAAAAGAATTCTTCTATTTGCCTCCATTCTCATCTGAATCCTGTCTCATTTAGTCATTTCACCAAACAGCCTTTCTCATACATCTGATCAGAGTTCCTGTGTACACTTCTGTAGCATTTGATGTCATAATATTTTTTATTCTATTCAAAGTAATTTCCACATCATCTGCTTTTATGTCATTTTTTTCTTATGTCATTTTCTAGTTAGAGATAAATCTATCTTCTAATACTTTTTCCAGACAGGACTTAAACTTTCTCTTTGTGGAAATCACTCTATTTATACTCCTGTTCTTTCTTCACTTCTTTTCTAATATTTCATGTCTATTTTTTTTCCTAAAAGCAAACTTCATACTATCAAATAATTTCTAATTTCTTAGAAACAGAGACCATTTTTTCAAGCAGTTGCTCATCAAATCAGCATTATTTTTTTCTTCTTGAGTTTCTTAATGGTCCAGTCTCTTATTTCATTACTACCTACTATAAATTCATGTCATCTAACAGAATGATTATTTCTTTTGCATTGCATTCATTCAGAATATTGCAGTTTACCTCCAGTTTTTTCTATGATTCATCACCATCCCCTGAATTGAACATCTCACTAATCCATGAATTCCTAATTACTAACATGTTCAGAACAATCTAGATGGCAACAGTTCATACATTTGGGCATAAATAAAAGCCATGGTGGCACAGTGTAGATGTGAGTATTGGAGTATTGCAGGATAATTCTGCTGACTACCGATTGCTAGCAGTTCAGCAGTTTGAATCTCACTGGCTCAAGGTTGACTCAGCCTTCCATCCTTCCAAAGTCAGCACAATGAGGTCCCAGATTGTTGGGGGCAATATGCTGACTCTGTAAACCACTTAGACAAGGCTGTAAAGCAGTGTTTTTCAACCTTGGCAACTTGAAGATGTCTGGACTTCAACTCCCAGAATTCCCCAGCCAGCATTCGCTGGCTGGGGAATTCTGGGAGTTGAAGTCCAGACATCTTCAAGTTGCCAAGGTTGAAAAACACTGCTGTAAAGCACTATGAAGTGATATATGTCTGAATACTATTGTTATTTGCTATAAATGCTAGCCCTCCCATTCATAAATTAAATCTACCTTCACTTTCTTGTCTATGGAGATTCTCAGTCATCCAGGTCACAGTTGTCCCAAAGGTGATTTTTCAAGAAGCAACAGGGCTTTCTTGATAACATAAGAAAGTTCAGTTGCCTCTTGAAAAAACTCCTTTGGGTCTTCACTTTCTTGCTTTAAGTCATCAACTCCATTTCACCAGTCAGAGCTATTTCATTCTTCCATTTTGTCTTTTTCACAAAAAGAAAACTTTCTTCCTTCATTTCAATTCTGTTCAGTCTAGTTCAGTTCAATTCAATTCTATTCTAGTTCATAGTCTTTCCCATTTACCTTTGCCACATTCCAAGTGACTATCTTCTTCATCCTGTGGTTATCACCAGTTGAGTCCACAGATATATTACTTATTTCTATGGCCTCATGATTTTTCAATGTTTTTTTTTAGTAATAGCAATAGTATTTAGATTTATATAGCACTTCAAATGCTTTACAGCCCTTTAAGAGTCAATATATTGCCTCCATCAATCTGAATTCTCATTTTACTGACCTCAGAAGTTTGGAAGGCTAAGTCAACCTTGAGTTGGTCAGAATTGAACTTCTGGCAGTCAACAGAAGTAGCCTGCAATGCTGCACTCTAACCAGTGTGCCATCACCACTCTTACAGAGAAAATACAGAGAATGTGAAAAAAATAAAGAGGATGTGTATACTAAGTTATTAGACTTTGTAATAATTATGTCACTTGCAATGTTTCCTGCTCTTGCTAAATGTGTTAGAGCACTTTTTTTCCCATATGCCACCAGCACAGCAGTCCAAATTTTACCCCAGGCATTCTCACATTGTTGCATATAAATCAGGATAACTAATCTGGAGAATACTTTACAAGCCAACATGTTGTTGTCTACATCTCCCCAATTAGAAGGGGCATGTGGTATACTAAGACATTTCCTCGAAACAATTTTTCAACTAGGAGTTGTAAACTTCTAGATTTGCAGCTGTACATGGCATTGATATCAACATATCATTTGTTTTTAAAACAGAAAGCTATTTTCACACTGTCTTAATATTTAGAAAGGCATATTTAATAAACACTCTAATTTCTATGTATGTTTCATATAAAAATATGTTTACTTAAAAGGAAAGGCAGATGTCAGTTTTTCCCTGTGGATATTAAACATCTGTGTAAAGAATATGGAATAAAACCAAAGAATACATATGATCTGATAATGAGCAGCTAAAAGGGATTAAAAAAACCCAGGAAAGTAGAAATAATGACAAATCTAGCAGTCTTGTTCTTGTAACCTGTAGTAGCATTCAATACTCCACTGGAACAGAACAGATGTTCATGCTATTTTTTTGTAATTTTCTTGTCATCATTATTGAGGATGACCTGAGTTTACATAAACCATTACTGAAATGTATTCATTGGAAGAGCTTCTTAAAAATCCTGCATATGGCTTTATTTTCATCCTTGGTAGTTAGACTTATATACCGCTTCATAGGGCTTTCAGCCCTCTCTAAGCGGTTTACAGAGTCAGCATATTGCCCCCAACAACAATCCGGGTCCTCATTTCACCCACCTCGGAAGGATGGAAGGCTGAGTCAACCTTGAGTCAACCTTGGTGAGATTAGAACTGCTGAACTGCAGATAACAGTCAGCTGAAGTGGCCTGCAGTACTGCACCCTAACCACTGCACCACCTTGGCTCCCTTGGTGTTTTCTGCATACATTTCTGTATATAGAACAACATTATTCTTATGTAAATGATTATAGATAGGCTTATAGATGTAACCAACTGCTTGGATCCTGAAGTTTCAGAATATCTGACACTGGCAACTGATATGACAACTATCTCTCATTGTTTGAATAACAATAAGTCAGACTCAGGGGTGCGCTTCAAAAATTTCAGCAATGGGTTCTCTGCCTAGTTGCTGGGTGGGCGTGGCCATGGTGGGTATGGCCTAGTAGACCACTTGCACCATGGCGGGGGGATTTTTGCCTTCCCATGGCTCTGGAGGCTTTCTTCAAGCCTCTGCGAGGGCAAAAACTGCCTCCTCTGGGCTCCAGAGGCCTTCCAGGAGGCCCATATTTCTCCCTCCTCGAGCTTCCAAAACAGGCTGCATGGAGACTCCTGGGATGGGAGGGGAGTAGTGAGAGTGGTAGAGTGGGGTGGGGATGACAGGGCCAGCCAGGAGTGGGATTTGGAGGTTCTCCGAACTGGTCATAATGTTAGCTACGGGTTCTCCAGAACCTGGGTAAACCCATATCAGCCCACCCCTGGTCAGATTCATAACTTTGCAGTATGCAGTATGCGCCATCTAAATTCTCTTTGGATGCTTGAATAGTCTGAACATTTTGTTGTTATTTTGAATTTCTGATCAATTAGAGTAGGAATTATAACTGATAGTATACTTCTGCCAAACCAAACCAAGAAATCAATTCCATAGAAGTCTAAAGCTTCATTTATTCAGACTGGATATAATAAGTCATACAAGTCTGATTGTACTTTATCTCTTCCTCTTTATTGAATTAGGAAGGCTTCTTCTTGAGTAGCTTCTGAACATTATCTCTTTCTTCTGGACTTAAAAGAAATGTAGCAGCCCTTTAGCCTAGATAACATTTCCTATACATTTCAGTCAAGGTCATCTGCCAATTACCTCCACTAGACCAATAAGATCCCACAGACTAGGCCTCCTCCGAATTCCATCAGCCGGCCAGTGTCGACTGGCGACTACCCGGAGGAGGGCCTTCTCTGTGGCTGCTCCAACCCTCTGGAACGAACTCCCCATGGAGATTCGTACCCTCACCACCCTCCAGGCCTTCCGTATAGCCCTTAAAACCTGGCTGTTCTGACAGGCCTGGGGCTAAAGACTCGCAGCCCCACTTCGAATGGTATGACTGTTGTGCTTTTTAACTGTGTATGGTCTTTATGTTTTTGTAACTTTGTTTGTTTTTCCCCTCCCTTTGAGTTGTGAGCCGCCCTGAGTCCCTTCCAGGGAAAAGGGCGGCATACAAATAAATTAAAATGAAATGAAATGAAATCTTCTTACCTTTCTACAATCTCAGTCTCTGCTGTTGTGTCTCTAGTTCTAGAACTTGCTTGGACTTTGTCTTGGTTTCCTGGTTCTTTTTATATGTTCACTCATGATCGACCCTTTTTATTTTCTCCCCACAAGTGGAACATTTACAGAATTACAGAATCAGGAGCCGGGGAGGTGGTCATCTGGTTTAATTCATTGCTTAATATAGGCCAGTGATGGCTAACCTTTTTGTCATTGTGTTCCAAAAGCGCAAGCGCATGCACCCATAATACAATATGTGTGTGACCCATACTGTGTGCCCCACCCCCCATGCATGTGAACACAACCCCTGTGCTACCCCCACCCTCCACACATGTGCACGGGCCACCAGGCTCCCCTTCCCCTGAACATGCACGTGTAACCACCGCATGTACCCTGCCTCTATGCATATGTGTGTGCCCCCACCCCTGCATGTGTGGCAGACACAAAAACAGCTGGCCGGCAGAAGGCATGTGCATATGCATGGTGGAGCTTAGCCTTGGGCAATGACTCGCTTGTCTATAGAGAGGGCTCTGTGCGCCACCTGTGGCACACATGGCATAGGTTCGCCATCATGGTTATAGGCCACTTAATGGTAGAACATTACAAAGAAATAGTTATCTAATTTCACCTTTGGTGAGGGAAAGGATGGTGCCTCTCTAAGAAATGTGTTCTGCGCTTGATTTACTCCAACTAAGTGAATTTAGCTTTTTGAGATGTTGCCACCTAGTTCAGCACAGTTAAGTATAGTTGAAAGCTAATGTTTAGTGACCTTTCCTCTTCTACCACCATTAGTTTTTATGAACCAGTAGAGTTGTGGGGAAATTTTTTTCCGCGTAACCATTTTTAAAGCTTAATGAGATTTTACTAATGGCCCTTTCATGTGAGAATTTGTTCACTCAGCTCATAACCTTTGATTGTAGAAGTAAAACAATTGATTCCAAGGTACTGTATTTCATGCTGAAAGAGGAAATGGCTTGCATCAGTCAAAATGTCTCCTACTGTAGTATACTAATAATTGTGATTGTATTTTATGAGTTCATGCATGGTTTATTTTATCCTGGCATATTTCAAAGAAGAAACTAGTTCTTTATTTGCAGGTTGTCTAGTTTTATCAATTCAAAAGTATTTTATTTCTACTGATTAGCTCCACGACATGTTATGATGGAATATGTAAGCCTTTTAGGAAGGAAATATTTCAGTTATGAATATATCCATTTGACTACTAAATTAATCAATTTTAATACCAGATAATAAATATTTCTTCATAAATCACAAATAAAACACTAGTCAGTCATATGGCTGTAGATAAAAATTTATTAGTTTTCACCATTCCTGAATGAATAAGTGAATTAGATTCCCTCCCTTCTTTTTTATCTTTGTGATGTTTTGGAAGATACAGTATACCACAAATATATCTTGATATACTAATAAATGATTGAACTTCAGCCCTTCTGTAAGCACCTGAGTCTGATGAAAGCTAGGAAATATGGAAACCATTGAATAAAGTACACATAGGTGCAACAATATGAAGAGACACTCTGAACAAATGGGGCTATCCTATGGCTTCTGCCTTTTGAAATTGTGGTGACATGCAGATGACGACATCTATGTACACTTGCCCTTTGTGTCTTGATCAGTGTACACTTGTGGACCTCATGACAATTCATGACAACAGAATGCAATTGATGTTGCTAGTTTTAATATATTATCAGATATTGACCCAAAAGTCCATGGAAAAATAAAGGCTATTTTTTCCCGAATTTGCCTTTGTAGTAGAAGTGTGACAAAAATGGAAATCCTGTAAGAACTTAGAAAGCCAGAAAAACGTTAAGAAGGGAAGATTGAGTGAAAATATGAAGCAACTATTACAACGAAATAGAACATTATTTGTCATCTCTTGACTAAGAACACAGGATAATGAACAAATGGTTTTTCTTAGAAGACGATGTATTACTGCTGAATATTGAGAATGAAATCTTAACAATAACAATTCAATAATGAACCAAGCAAGGGATCTGACTCCCCTTTGTTTGATCAGAAAGGATCAAACAAAGAATGGAAAGCCACCTACTGAGATGCTTTAAATTGAAGTTCTTGGAAGGCAGAATTTACATCATTGTTCAAGCTTTTCAGAAGCTACAACTGGTTCCCAATTAATTTGATCCGGTAACAGCTTGTTTTTCTTATAATCATATTAGTTTACATGATATGTTGATGGATATTTATTTCTATCAGATTTAGGTAAGATTCAGATTCATAATATTATGTTTCATGCACAGGTCACTATTAAGCTCTAAACTGTCAGCTATATTTTATTTATCTATCTTTAAAAAAGATCTCAGCATTATATTGTATTTGTTGCAATTTCAATATTAAATATTTGATTTTTAGAACAAAAATAATTGTGTTAGTGCATTATGTTATTAATGTTTTTCAGTCTGCTTTTCACATTTGCTTCCTGTTCTATCTTATATTGCATTTTTTGCTTACCCACTGACTGATTCAGTTACTCAATGAATTTGATCTCATCTAAAAAAAAGAATTAATATTTATAAGAATTTAATCCAATTTGCTGAAGGACAAACAAGCTTGTAGCACTAGAGCAATCCATCCAAGTATTTCCAAGTAAATTATCTATAAATCTGTCACTTCATACACTCAAAATACAAAGAAGATTTTTAAATCACAGTGTATTGAAAGAGTCATTGTAGGCTGTTTTATATCCAGTATTAATCAATAATGTGTTGGTTCACACATTATTTAAAGACACAAATACAGAAAACACATGATGGATAGTGTTATTTACAACTCAGACCACTGACTCGTTCTGGCAATCTGACAACTAAGTTCTACCCTTGTTCCAAAGATGCTTTTTCAAGTGGCAACTGGATTTTCTTTGTTTTTCCTTGAAAACGTTTTGCTTCTCATCCAAGAGGCTTATTCAGTACTGAGTAAATGGTGTGGAATGGAAGATTGTTCTATGCTTGTTTTCATCTATGTCCTTCATACTTTATGGGAAAGCCTCTTCCATTTTTTATAACCACGGTTAGCTCTTTGGTTTATTTCTGTAAGATCATTGTTGTTCTTCAAGAGTGTCTGGAAGTTGAATCCTGGCTACTGGACTTCTTTTCTTGTTGGTTCAAAACATTTCACTGCTAATCCAAACAGCTTTTTGAGTCTGAGCAATTTGGCTAAGGGGATCCCATACATGTCCTCCAGGGAGGTTTCATTCCTCACATCATCAGGATAGACATGTCAGGTAAGTAGGTAGAGAATTGTTGGGATGTAAATGTTCCAGCTCCTAAGTCCTTTACCTTAGGTGGATTGTTAAGTGTGGCCACCCTGGTGAACCTGTGATGTGGTTTTAATCTTCCTGGGGATTGATAAAAAAGCAGAATAAAAAAGATGTGGGACTGGTTATGTTTCTCTCTCAAATCATCTAGTTTCCCTCTTTAAAATGTGAGCAGTTTGAAGTTTCTGGGTGATATCATAAAAGAGGACCTGACTTGGGGTGCTCACATTGCAGCCTTGGTCAAAAGGGCCCAGCAGAGAATATACTACCTGAGACTTCTCAGGAAACAGCAACTGAATGAAATACTGGTGACCTTCTACCACTGCACCATAGATCATATTTTAATTTACTGCACCTATGTATAGTTTGCCAATTGCACAGGGGCAGATAGGACAGCATTCCAGAGGGTTAACATCAATTGCCCAGAGGATCATTGGTTGCCCTCTCCCCTCTTTGAAAGAGCTTTACAGCTCCCGCTCCCTTAAGAAAGTTCAAAACATTCTTAAAGATCCATCTCATCCTGGGCAATCTTTTTTAAAAACTATTACCATCTGGCAGATGGTTTAGGACATTAAAAACAAGGAGAAATGGGCTGAAAAACAGCTTCTATCCCAGGGCAGTAACCATACTGAATTCTACTGTATAATGCAATATTAAGGCAATATCGGTTTTCAATTTAATTGTATAGAATGTGAAGGATGTGTGTTTGTGTTTTATTTTTTATAATTGTAAGGTACACTGAAGATGCCATTTAGTTTCATTGTATGAGGTGCAATGACAATAAAGTAAACTAACTAACTAACTAACGTTATGGTCAGTGGTGGGTTTCACATTTTGTTACCACCAGTTCACTACACACAGGCCTGTTTCTACGCATGCGCCTGACCTTTGCACATGCACTTTGCTCATGCACATGCCTTCTGCACACATGTCCAGGCTCAAAAGTGCCTAAATATGATAACATAAAGCTGGGATGGGTGGGCGGATCTACCAGTGATTTCCGCTACTGGTTCGGACAAATCGGTCCAAACTGGCTGAATAGCACCTCTGATTATAGTGCTCAAAAGAATGTCTCTTTTCTTTTAAGTGAAGATTAAGAAACTGCTGGTTTTGGTGCTGTTGCTTCTCCTATTCTGGGCCATTGTCTTTCATAAAGACAGCTTGGTTTCTCAAATGTACAACTCTGAACTTTCCTCATCTCACTGCACTGTACAACCTACATTATTCTTCTTACATTTTTCTGTCTGATCTTTAGAATGGCCAAGCTTCTGTCTCAGTGTTTGTGGGTTTGAAGAACACAGGTATATAGTGTTTTCCAAATATCATAGGTCCACCTGACCAACTTGCTCAGGCTGAAGAAGCTATTTATATAATCAATGGAATATTTTAAACCAACAAGAAAAAAAAGTCCAGTTGCCATGACTCAACCTCCAGATAACCAATGGAACAGCTTGCCTTCAGAAGTTGTGGGAGTTTCGTCACTGGAAGCTTTCAAGAAGAGACTGGACTGCCATCTGTCAAAAATGTTGTAGGGTCTCCTGCTTGGGCAGGGGTTTGGACTTGATGACCTACAAGGATGACCCTTCCAACTCTGTTAATCTGTATGAACTCCCTAGATGAATGAGAATCTTCCTTGACAACTTAAAGGAAGATATTGTCATATTCCTTTAGGGAACTCATATAATATTTATGATCTCTTGCCATATTGAATAAAGTAAATTGAATTAACGAATAGGCATGAGTAAATTGTAAGGTGATGGAGAATCTATTTATGTTTTCCTGTTACTGTTTTTCCCTTTGCATTTTTATTGTGGATCTCTAACCTCAGGATGTATTCCATAAATTGCCAGTTGTTATTATCCTGTTTGCCTGAATTGCTTTTATAATTTTATGATGGAGTTGAAAACAAGATATTTGATCAGTGTTTTGATTTAAGCTGTTTCCATTATTTTAGATCATATTTGTATAACCTCAAGTTGCTAGACTGGCATATTTTATAGCTTTAGAAAAATGCATGTATGTGTCTATAACAAAGTCTTATATTTTCCTTTCAATTTACCTATATTAAATGAAGGTGACACTTTTAGAACAAAATAAACAATATTAAAACAAAGAGTAAGATATAAATTTCCTTAATTTCAATTTACATCAGGATTGGCATCAAGTAATTGAGAGGGAATTGGAGACATAGAAGATCAACCTTTATTAAGGGCAATTTGAGATTACAAAGATTGGAAAAAAAGTGAGTGTTTTGATCGAGGCTTCCCAAGATCATGAAGCAAACTCCTTGTCCCGACAAAAAACCCTTTTAATAATTTACTATGAATTCTTCTCATTCACCTCCAACAAAGTCTTTCAAGGAAGGATTTTACAGTCATAGACCTTATTTGGATTGGAGAACTGCCAGGCTGATATCTTTAAAACTTGGCAAGGAGTCTCAGAGAATCCAATTAAGCAAACTAATTGTCTCCTGCAAACTCCACTCCCCTTTTGCTCCATTTTTATTTCCTCTGGGAGGGGCTGTTCATCATCCACCTATGGCATTACTCGCAAGTTGACATCTGTTCTTTAGCTATTCCATTTGTCTAGCAACTATGCACATGCACACACTGGGAACAGTTTCCAGCTGTTCATCTGTCTCACTGATGTCTGATTCTGAAGTCATACGGCCCTGGCTTCCTCTCTGCATCCGACACAGAGCCCTCACCAGAACCTTTCCCAGACTCCAGGACTGGCCCATGTTCCTCTCCAACCTCCTCACTGTCTGATTCTGCTGCTAGCTCCACTGGCCTCTGGCAGGTCACAACAGAGAGAATGTTTAACTACCAATTTATCTTCCCTTTTTTATTACTCAGGAAAGAGAAACCTGATCATTAAGGGATTTGAATTCATAATATTCTGTCTATCTGAGAACTGTGAAAGAATATTAGAATGTAAGACATGAAATGTTATTTTAAAAAATAGCTCATTTTTGTCTTTTGTCAGATCCAATCAAAAAACTAAAGCCTACCCAGAAAACTTTTAAGAGTTATCCAGAAGTGGTTAAAAAAGAGATGACATTTTTTTCAGATATAAATTCTGAAAATACCCAGTGCTGCACTTGAAATTTCAACTGATATATAATCCACCAGTGCCAAATTTGTGAGCAGATCACCTATAAAATGGATAGAACCTTCTCAAAATTTGATAAATTACATTTGTTAAAAATGTAATAGGTAAGCAATAATCATATTAATAGTGCTGAATTAATGCTATGTCATTCTGATCTTTAGTCTTTAAATGATTTAGAAATTGGCTAACTAAGGAACTGGATATTCACAATTATAATTATATTAGTCAATAAATTCTGGTTTTCAAAACACCTTTCTCAGTGTCTAGCTTCTGGATTCCTCCCCAATTTTTGACTGATCTCATTTCAGTGCTAAAATCGATCTCAACCTTCTCAGTTATCCAATATTGTTAAAGTTTTTTTAAGTTGTTTAATGCTTTTAAATTAATTTGGCATGATTCTATTGTTTTATTTTTATTCTTGATTTGATTTATTATGCACTACCTTAGTTTCTACTAGTTGACCAGGAAAAATCTATTTTTCATGGAACTGAACCTTTCAAGTTTAGTCGCAACCCATACATTTTACAAAAAAAAGTTAAGCATTACTTTATTTTTATTTTCACACATTTCATTAAAAAAGCCAAATACCTCCTTATTTTCCTAACATACAAATATATTTCTTTTGTAAAAAAATATTGTTGAAAGTAAGATAGATACAGTAAAAATAAATAATAAATAAAACAACAAAATGTATGTAAAACTGGAAATTGTTAGTGTTAAGAATTTCTTCTCTGAAACTAGGAACTATAAGTTTATGTCTCTAATTAAAATTTAAAAGTACATGTTGCTTAACATCTCAGTTTTATTATCATCATGATGGAATCATATCATATCTAAAGAATGAAGCAGTCAATTATATTATTTATAATTATATAATGAGGTGACTGGATGGAGTCACTGAAGCAGTAGGTGTGAGTTTAAATGGACTCCAGAAAATGGTAGAGGACAGGAAGGTCTGGAGGAACATTGTCCATGGGGTTGCAATGGGTCGGACACAACTTCACAACTAACAAAAACAATTATATATCACAGAATGCAAACTCTTCTAGAATCGCTCTTCCAGTATATAGAATTACTAGAACATATTTTCCAAAAGAATGTATTTCATCACAATAGCGGAAGTTGAGAAATGAGCTTTATTATCAGTACATTCGCTATAGTCTTTTTCTACACAATAAAGTTTTATCTAACTTAATATTCTTTTCATTTAAATGATTGCTTTCCCTTTTTAATGCATGTGTCAGAAAGGTCTGTTGGTATTCTCAGACAGAATAACACGAATCTCTAATTTAAAAATACTGACTGAGAAATATTACCAAAAGGACGCAAATTAATTCTGAGGGTTCTGTGTCCATTTTATCAAATAATCTTGTTCAAGAATGTGGTTCATGAACCACATTTAAATGAATGTAGGCTCCAAGCAGGAGTTCTTGGCTGATTATTCTCTCTGTCAGTCAGGCTACGTGTTGCACAATGTATGAACATGAGTAGATTCTTTGCACTTTTGACCAACACTTGGCATATACACAAACAAGTATATCATTCCTTTGCTAAATTTCTGTGTATTGGATGTATTCGGGATCAGGTTCAGGCAGCATGTCTGCTCATAGTAATGTTGGTTTACTTAGTCATTTGAAAGATGATAATAACAGCCAAGCAGAATTAAAAACTTGATAAAAAAAACAATACTCTTAAGAGAAAAGACTGCAGACTATTCATTAGTGCAGTGTTTTTCAACCTTGGCAACTTGAAGATGTCTGGACTTCAACTCCCAGAATTCCCCAGCCAGCGTTCGCTGGCTGGGGAATTCTGGGAGTTGAAGTCCAGACATCTTCAAGTTGCCAAGGTTGAAAAACACTGCATTAGTGTGTGGCAAAATATAGTTCTAAGGTTGTAAAGATTATAATTCAAGTTCACATTCCATAATGGATTCCAAGGCGATGTTTTCAAGATGGTGATTAACTTTCAGTCTAATCGAATTCATAGAATTTTTATAGTGTGTAGCAGAGGGGAGGAAACAGAGGGAGTTCAAGAGAAGGAAGGAGGGGCTTGGCTGGAAAAAAGCAGAAAGCTGGGGTGGGGAGGAGAGGAAACTTGGGGAAAAGGAGGCATAAAGGAATAGGTTAGCAGAGGCTTCTGTGGGCCAAGCCTGAAGGAAATAACAGGATAGCATAGCAGAGGCTTCTGTTGGCCAAGCCTGTGGGAAATAAGGGGATAGGATAACAGAGGTTTCTGTGGCCAAGCCTGAGGGAAATAAGGAGATAAGATAGCAGAGGCTTCTGTTGGCTAAGCCTGAGGTAAATAACAGGATAGGATAGCAGAGGCTTCTGTTGGCCAAGCCTGAGGGAAATAAGGGGATAGGATAACAGAGGTTTCTGTGGCCAAGCCTGAGGAAATAAGGGGATAGGATAGCAGAGGTTGCTGTGGGCCAAGCCTAAAGGAAATAAGAGGATAGGATAGCAGAGGTTTCTGTAGCCAAGCCTGAGGGAAATAAGGGGATAGGATAGCAGAGGTTTCTGTGGGCCAAGCCTGAAGGAAATAAGAGGATAGGATAGCAGAGGTTTCTGTAGCCAAGCCTGAGGGAAATAAGGGGATAGGATAGCAGAGGTTTCTGTGGGCCAAGCCTGAAGGAAATAAGAGGATAGGATAGCAGAGGTTTCTGTAGCCAAGCCTGAGGGAAATAAGGGGATTAGGATAGCATAGGCTTATGTTGGCCAAGCCTGAGGAATAGAAGGGTTTGAGTTAAAGGTGGCAACATAGGAAACAAAGAAGGAGCAGAGGCTGTGGAAGGAGAGCCCAGCAGGCAGTTCAAGAGAGAGTGAAGCGAGAGAAAGAGGAAGAAGGTCCAACCAGCCTAGATGTGAGTTCTGGCAGGTACTACTGCTGGTTTGCTCATCTGTGCTTTGTGCATGCACACGCTTGATGCACACTGCACGTGCATGCACAATGCAATTCAAATTCTTCTGCCCATGTGCAGAACTGAAAAACAAGATGGCAGCGCCAACGGCGCCAACCGGGGAACCAGTTCATGGGCATGGCAGGCATGGCTCTCTGCCAGTTCCAGTAACCCAGCCCACCAAACCACTACCTGTTCAACCAAACCATTCTGAATTGGTAAGAACCCACCACTGAACCAGCCACCTGAATATCATCTCATCACCTGACCTGCCTGTTGAAGAAAATACTAACCATCACCTTACCACATGAGCTGAGAGGAGGCTGACCACTACCCCATCATGTGACCCTGGCAAATAGAGGTGCATCTGAGAGGCACCAGAGTGGACTGGCAGCATAGTAAAAAAAAAAGCTAGGAGAACCCAGACTCCAGTGGCCCTTTTGGGGAGTAGCATTACATATTGAATAAGAATTAAAGAGAATATATGTGCAGTATTCTGTCTTTAACTCCCAGAGCAAAGATAGGTGCAAATTTAACAAATTAATTAAGAAAATTTGAGGAAGGACATTAACTAATATGTATTTCTATAGCATTCTATTTAAAAACCTAGTTAAGTGAAACCATGTTGTTGCAGATAATATAAAAGAAAAAGTAACTAAGATCTAATGAAAATATTGTCAGGAAATCACAGGGTTGTAAGGAAGATTGTGAAACCAGAATAAACACATTTTAAAAGAAAGTAAGAAACGCTTTTGAATTTGAACATGGTCATGGATGGCTGATCACATTTATCAGTTTTTAAACTATTATAAAGGTAAAGGTTCCCCTCGCACATATATGCTAGTCGTTCCTGACTCTAGGGGGTGGTGTTCATCTCCATTTCAAACTGAAGAGCCAGCACTGTCCAAAGATGTCTCTATAGTCATGTAGCTGGCATGACTAAACACTGAAGGTGCATGCAACATTGTTGCATTCCCACCAAAGGTGGTCCCTATTTTTCTACTTGCATTTTTACATGCTTTCGAAGCT
The DNA here is from genome assembly GCF_051295495.1 of Thamnophis sirtalis. Taxonomy (NCBI): domain Eukaryota; kingdom Metazoa; phylum Chordata; class Lepidosauria; order Squamata; family Natricidae; genus Thamnophis; species Thamnophis sirtalis. Next base: position 119,182,111 of record NW_028261382.1, read on the forward strand.
GGGACAAGTAATGGGAGCTCACTCCATTACGCTGTGCTAGGGATTTGAACCACCGATCTTTCTGATTGACAAGCACAGAATCTTAGCCATTGAACCACTACATTCCTTTAAACTACTATAAAGTAAGTCAATATGCATGATTCAAATAGAAGGAAAGTGTTACTCCTTCTTTTTCAAAATTGTCCAGTGAAATACTTGGTTTATGACTTGCATGGGAAATACCACTGATGAAAGAAGGAATCTTCTGGTTGTGGTCTTCTATAAAACTCACAACACTAAAACCAGAAGGCTTCTGCTTTTATCAGTGGTATCTCCCATGCAAATTGTAAATCAAGTTTTTTTATACTGGTGGTGGAATCTCCATAAAGCTATGGGTCACTTATCTATTTGTTGGTGGTATCTTCACTGGCTACATTGATTCCCTTAGCTGTTGTGAGTTGCTTACACTTTGACTTCTGGATTTTTTTTTTAAATCTATTTTTCTATTCTCCCTGAATAATTTGGACTTTAATAGCTAGTTATGAACTGAACACATATATCTGTATTAGAATGTAAAAGAGCCAATGGTGAAATCTTTACAGAGTAAAATATTTCAGATACCACCAATAACGTATCTAAAAATAATATCTCTATTAGGCAATTTTTATGCAATCTTTTTTTCTCTTGTACTATTCTGTTAATATTTAATGGCAAGTGCAGTTAAAGTCACACATGACATACTATTTCTATTCCATGTATATAGATTATCTACAATATTTTAATAATTTAATTCTTACGCATTGCTCAGTTGGGAACTTCTGCTTATGTAGAAGACGCTATTTCTTTCCAAAGTTATTTCAAACCTATGCTGAATATTGACTGAGGTCTTCCTTAAACTCTTCTTTTTGATCAGCTTCTTTAAAACAGATATTTTTGTGCAGAACTAGTATATCTCTAGTTGTAAACTAGTGGCATTTTCGGGGCTTTTGTGGACAACGTAGGATTGATCAAGAATTGTATAGACCTCCCCTTCCCTAAACTCCAAAGCTTTATTATGAATCCATGGCTGTTTACTATGGGTTCCTTGTTTGGTTATTCCCAACATCCCAGACAAGATAGTTGTTTATCATTTGTAGTATTTGTGCACAAAATCTAATTAAGAGGGCTGTGCAAAATTTTAGGGCTTTGTAAAACTGATATTTCACAAAACAAATCATTACGTTCTCTTCTCATTTCCATTAGCAAACCAAAAGTGATCTGGACGAACCATAGGAAGTGTTACATTATATGACATTTGAAAGCTAATAAACACAGATTCAAGAACACAAATCTTTGATAAAGTAGCTCTCTTACAGAAACTGGAAAAGACATAATTGGCACAGGAAAAAATGCAACTGTGAACTACAAGTCTCAAGAGAACCAGACAGACTATGGACTGATGGATGGATGGATGGATGGATGGATGGATGGATGGATGGATGGATGGATGGATGGATGGATGGATGGATGGACAGGTGGATGAGTGAGTGGGTGGAGCATGGGAAGGAGGAACGGAGGGATGGTAGAGAAAGAGGGAAGGAGAAGGGAGAGAGATAAAGAGACAGAGAAAGGTGTGAGTAGGGAAGATCCATGTGTCTAATACAAGCAATGAAGAAAATGTAACTTTGCTAAACTGAAGAAAAAGTGGAATTTATGGAATTTATGATGAGAATAATAAAACAGCAACTTTGTTATTCAATACAGAAGCATTTTAGAAATGCTTAATATGTGATCTAAATTACCAAACTAGTAAATAGCTCCCTTTGCCAGTAAGCACTTAAAAATGCAATAAAAAACAATTGCTTCATGGTGTGATATCATACTTTGAAAACACATTAAAATATTGTTAAAAGGGGTGATCTTGGAAAAGGAAACATAGATCATTTGTTACTCTAAGAAAAACACAAAAGTATATAGTTGATTTGCACAGGGCATATAATTAGCCTTCAGGTTTTTTTTTAAAGAATAATGTTTGGTTGTTAAGAGTAAAAGCAGGTAGTTTCTCTTTAATCCACCTCCTCTCTGTAATAATTGTATGCAATATTTAATGGGTCATGACATGGGAAACTGAAAGAAATTTGCTCAAAGCTAAATTTGTAGTAATTAAATAGAAACTCTAAATTCATACGTGGCACTTTTGCATACATTCATATATATCTAGCACATTAGATGATGGAATAGTAGGAAAAACTTTTTGAACTGTTTCCAAAATCGTATTCTTAAATCCTTAACATTTTCACTACATCGCTATCACTTTCTTTGATGATAGAAAAATACAATATTTTACTTTAAAAAAACCAAAAAAAAAAAACCCCATTCCATTGCATGGATCAGAATGTAGTTTTTCTATGTTTTGCAAATCTCCAGGTTTTGCAAAGCAGCTTTAAACATGTACCACCATAATCTAACTAGCCAGATTGTTCTACAAAATTCATATTTTATTTTATTATAATAAATAAATATAATTAATTAATTATAATTAATGCATTTTGTAGAGCAATTTATTAGAAAATGTGTTTTGAAATTATTATTTAAATAAATATTTTATTTAAGTATTGTATATGAAATAAATCATTCATTAAATTTCAATTTAATGCAAAAATGAGGCAAAAGGAAAAATGGTAGAATTTTCATACTCTAATTCAGCCCATTGGAATTCTGGTACATTTTGGGTTACCAGATTTATTAAAAACAGTTATCAAAAAATGTTTTGAGTTGTGCAACTTGAACTGAGCTGGTACAGACTAGGAAGATTTCTTCTATTTGGTTTTTTATTGCAACTTACTAAATTTTGCAAGTAAATTCCTAAACAAAATAATAGTAAACTGACTATTTTTTTTGTTTTGCTTCTAAGTATTGATTTGCTATGATTCTAGCTCACCCCTTTCTTCTTATTTATATTATTCATTAAAAAAATGATATGACTGCCCATTTCACCCACAGGTGATGCTTTTGAATTTACCATAACTAAGATTGATAGCAGCTGTATTATTTTTCTTTGTTATACTATATAATTTTCTTGCCAGAACCATGTTTGGACATATTATTACATGGGGGTTATCTTTTATGTTGATAAGGTTGCTGGGTATGAAGGCTATCAGGAAATACTGGAATCGTGGCCAAATTATATAAACAATGTCCATATTTTCTAGGGTTAGTCAAAATAATTTCATTAAAGATAGGTAAGTTATTTGTAATTTGCCACAGTTAAATTCTTGGTTGTTAGGTTATTCAAACATAGTCACAATTCAGCAAAATATCCAAGGAAACAGAGTCAATAATAAAAGCAATGATCCTAGTTCTTATTTACAAGGAAAATCTTATTTTGCTCAGCATGGAAGCAGGAGTGTATGAAGGCAGCAGCCTAATGAATAAAAGCAGTACAAAAGGAATTTATTTCTGAATCTGTGGGGAAGAGGGGGAACCTAGAAACAAGCAACAGTGGAAAGACTATCAATGTGGAGCAGGAAGAGGCTCTTCATAGCTCATATGTCTAGGAGGTCTTCCCCAATTCATTTAAAGGAACTGCATATACAAGCCTTCTCATTTTCTAATGTCAACAATTCTTCATTGCCCAGCATCTCTGTAAGCTTTTGCTACACACATTATTATCATCTACATTTAAAAGTAGAGCTTATGTTTTTGGCAATTGGACATCTGCCCAGTTTGTGGCATGGAACCTGATAAAGTCCTGAAATACTGAAACGAGGACTTCTAGTGAAGAATCACTTCAAGGTTCAGCCCAACCTCAAAGCTGTAAGGTTGCTGAAGCAAAGTGCATGCTCTGTTCATATTTGGGGGTGATTCCAATCCATCATTTTCATAGGCCTCTCAGTCCACCTTCCTGGGAGAAGATTATGCAGCCAATTAGTAGACCAGCAAAGCAAAGTACCAAGTTCAATACTGCATCAGAACTGTATATTTGTTGTAACCAATATTCTTGCTGGTGACCTTTTTCCTTTGAGCAAATAGTCAAATACTTCCTTTATTTCATCTTCCACTGATATTTTTAATTATGTCAGATAAATACACAACAACTTCATTCCTGCCATAAGGTTCAAATGTGGACTTTATTTCGGATGAAGGAGCATTTTGGATCAAGGATCTATATACTATAACTCAGTGGTCTATAACCAACATACGAAGAATGGTTGCAGGAACTGGATATGTCTAGTTTTATGAAAATAAGGACTATGGATGACATGATAGTAGTGTTCTGATATCTCAGGAGCTGCCACAAAGAAGAGGGAGTCAAGCTATTCTCCAAAGCACCTGAGGGTAGTACAAGAAACAATGGGTGAAAATTAATCAAGGAGAGAACCAACTTAGAACTAAGGAGAAATTTCCTGATAGTTTAGAACGATTAATCAGTGGAATAACTTGCCTCCAGAAGTTGTGAATACTCCAACACTGGGAGTTTTTAAGAAGATGTTGGATAACCATTTGTCTGAAGTGGTGTAGGGTTTCCTGCCTAAGCAGGGGGTTGGACTAGAAGAACTCCAAGGTCCTTTTCAATTCTGTTATTCTATTCTATTCTATTCTATTCTATTCTATTCCTAGCCAAACTCTTTGAAAGTTTATTTCTTTATATCCCACCTTTAATGTTTTTTAAATAATTCAAGTTGGTGAACATATCAAAGACGTCTTGCTCCTCCTATTGTCACCACAACAGCAACAATGTAAGGTGAGTTCAGATGAGAGTGAATTACTGGCCCAAGGTCATTTAGCTGGCTTTCATGCCTAAGGCAGGAATAGAACTCATGGCTTTCTAGTCTGGTGCCTTAATCACTAGACCACAGGTGTCAAACGTGATCTTTTTACTTACAAAATATGGCCTTGGGCTTATTATAAGAGGGGGCTTATTGTTTTGGGGTTGCCGGGCAGCTGCTCCGTTGCGAACAGGCTCCCAAAGAGCTGGGCACAGCCTCAGGGGCGAAGCAGCCATGAGGTGACCAAGCTCACAAGCAACCGTCCAACAAACCCCCTCTCCAGCCAGGCAGAGCGCCATTCACTGACCAGGGGGGTATCCCTAAGGTGCCAAGCCATGTAGCGCTCTGCCCGCTCCCCAGCTCCCATGGCTTGACACATTAGGGATACCTCCTAGGTCAGTGCATGGAGCTCTGCCCAGCTGGAGAAGGGGGTTGCCTGAATGCCTGTTCCACCCCCAGCAGGCATGCCTCCTAGCCTCAACATGTCCGGGCCCAGCTCTCCCTGCAACAGCAGCCACCACGCTCCGAGCATAATGTCTTCTCTGGTTCCAAACTCCCAAACCTCGGCTGCTGAGTCTTCCAGCAGCGGCCGCTCTAGGAGTGTGTTCTATTGTTGTGGACTGGATGCTGGAAGACTCTCTGTCCGGAAGACTCTCTTACAGAGTCTTCCAGCAGCCAGCCCACAACCATAGAGCACATTCCTAGAGTGGCCACTGCTGGAAGACTCGGCAGCCAAGTTTGGGAGTTTGGAACCGGAGAAGACGTTATGCTTGGAGCACGGCGGCAGCTGCTGCAGGGAGAGCTGGGCAACTCCCCTCTCCAGCCAGGCAGGACGCCACTCCCCAACCTAGTGGTATCCCGAAGGAGGCAAGCAATGTGAGTGCCTTTCTCCCCCTGGCTCCTGTGGCTTGGTGCCTTCAGGATATCACTATATCACTGGCCGGAGACAGGGGGATTGCCCAGGGGCTTTATTTTCGGGGATGGGCTTATATTTTTGCCCTCGTGAAAAATGTGGCAAGGCTTTAGTTTCAGGACAGGTTGTATTTTTGGGGAAACACGGTATATATATATATGTATTGTGTTCGATTCCCAGTAAGGATATGGCTAGCCGATGAGAGCTAAATAGCTTAAAATAGATCTATACTAGTCTCCCTTTATTTGTTTATCAGTGCAAATGCAACACATTTGTTTTCATAGATTTTCACGGGTACAGGTATGCAGGTCTTCCCGTATTTGGGTCTTTTCCAGTGTAAGATTGAGAGTATCTTGGTGACATTTCGACGAGGTCCCACTTGCCATCTTCAGGCTGGTGCTTTCGGCTTCGTGCTTGTGTGAGCAAAGCATGATCGGAGCTGTTGTCTTTCTATATTGGTGGAGTTGGGGAGTGCTGTCTTTGTTGCTGTAGGCGGAATGGTTGCCTGTGTTGTAACATCTTGATTAGTTGATGGAGTTGATATTTGCAGATTAGTCGGCTGATTTGTAACATCCTGTGTGGCTGAGGTACTGGCTGTGTGCCTATTGTTCTTTTGTGTTGTAACAACCTGGGTAATGGTCCAATTTCCCAAATGGCAAGGAAACACTGGACAACTTCCTCACACATCTCAACAGCCTACACCCCAAAATACATTTCACTACGGAAATAGAAGCTAACAACCAACTTCCATTTCTGGACGTCCTAATCTACAAAAAAACCAATGGCTCCCTAGGACACACCATCTACCGGAAAAAAACACAAACCCAAATTTTTCCTCCCTTTTCCAGCACCTTAAAGCTACAGGACATTAAATTAATTTTGAAGAAACCAGGTTAATCTCCAAAACTGAACACTTCAACAAGAGAATAATTATGGAAGCTATCGAAATAGAGAAACATCCCCACAACATGAATAAATGTGATGATACCTCCCGCATATCAGACATCTGGAAACCAGTCCTAGTTAACAAACGAGCCCCACCCACCACCCAGGCCACTACTACATGAAACAACAATGGACACACAGCCAGCACCAATCAGCACCAATCTACCAATCATGATACAACCACACAACCAATCATTCCACTTACTGAAACAAAGCCAGCACTCCCACCAAGATTTATAGAAAGACGGCAGCTCCGACCACGCTTTAAGCCAAAAACCCAGCCTGAAGATGGCGAGTGAGACCTCGCAGAAATGTTGCCAAGATATAGATAGATGATAGATAGATAGATAGATAGATAGATAGATAGATAGATAGATAGATAGATAGATAGATAGATAGATAGATGAGAGGGAGGGAGGGAGGGAGGGAGGGAGGGAGGGAGGGAGAGAGAGAGAGAGAGAGAGAGAGAGAGAGAGAGAGAGAGAGCATAACTTAACTATAGCTCATTGAATATAGCATTGAAAGGTGTTCAAAGGTCACATTCATCCAGCTCCCTGCTGATGGAAAAAAAAAAAAACCTAAGACAATGGCTTTCTTGATATATGCCCAGCTCTGTTTAAAAATAAAAAAGCCACTATTTTTCTAACTAATGCACAGAAGTTATACATTCAGAAAGTTTGTTTTAATCCTTGGTGTATCACTGAAGTATCTGAAGTTAAGATAGAGGTTTCTGTCTGTAATGATTTATGTAAAGCTAATGTAATGGAGAAATAAAAAAGGAAAAGAAAGGAAGGAAAAGAAAAGAGGAAGTAGGGAAGAAGGTAGGAGGAAGAGAGGGAAGGAAAGAGAGGCAGGCAGGAGGGAGGCAGGGAAGGAGGCAAGGTGGGAAGTTAGGATGGAGGCAGGGAAGGAGGGAGAGAGAGAGGCAGGGAGAGAGAGAGAGAGGCATGGAATGACAGGGGTAGGGAAAGAGGCAGGGTGGGAAGGAAGGAGGGAGAGAGGGAGGCAGGGAAGGAGAGAGAGAGAGAGGCAGGAAAGGAGGGAGGGAGGGAGGAGGGAAGGAAGGAAGGAAGGTAGGTAGGTAGGTGGTTGTTTGTTTTTTGATCTCCGGGTCCCTCACTAAATTTATTGCAGTGTTTATGATACATTCCTGTTAATCAATACCCTCTTTAAAATTAATATAAAAATATAAGTATTTAAATATAAACAGTTAAATGTAAAAGTTGAGAACTAGAAAGGAATTCCACAAGAGAACTGACATTTCTGTCATAATAGACACTATGATTATGATGTTGCTTAAATTCTGATTAGCTTTTTTAGTATCACATCCTAGGTGAACATTTTTAACATGTAATTTACTAAAGCCAGTAGTGTAGCTATCAAGACAGATGTCACCCATTCCAAATTTGTGCATAGGAATCTATTTCTATATAAATGCAGGGTTTTACATTTATCTTTGTTGAAATTAATTTAGGGTTAATTTAGGTCAGCTTCTATACCCTGTCAAGATCTCATTGGATTTTACTTCTGTTTTCTAAGGTGTTATTTTGGTGTCCTCTGGAAATCCTGTCTAAATTTCTAGTTAGCTTTTTCTTGGTGGTCATGTGACCAGGTGGGGGTAGCTTGGCAGTCATGTGACTGAGTGGGAGTGGCTTGGCATTTATGTGATCGGGAGGGAGTAGCTTGGCAGTCATGTGACTGAGTGGGAGTGGTCAAGTCGATGTTACTGAATTCTTTACCCCAAAGAATGACCTACAAAAAGAAGATATAAAAAAAGGAAATTTATTATTTTGTGCATTTACTACTTAAATAAGAATAAAATAAGTACACAAAACAATAAAACAGCTACTTATAGAGGAAATATGGCTGTCCTTGCTGGTCTTGCCGCACACACTCTTCTAGCAGCCATCCTGCCCCTTCCCTCTTTCCCAACATCCTCCCCTCCCCACCCCAGCCACTCACCAGTTTTTCTTCTTCTGGTTCTTCTTCTGAGAACTTTTTGGCAGCATGGGGAGGATGGGCAGGGTGAGTGAAAGAGCGAATGAGGGGAGGAAGCTTTCCGTTACGGGGTCTCCTGACCAACGGGTATGGGAAGGCACGCTAAATTTAACCATCCAATACGGCCATACCGGTCCATACTGGTTGAAACCCACCCCTATAGTAGTTGTAGTAGTAGTAGTAGTAGTAGTAGTAGTAGTAGTAGTAGTAGTAATGGTAGTAATGGTAGATACCATTAGGAATGGTATAACAAAGTATCTTTCATTCCTTTTCTTCCTCAACCAATATCTGTATATAAAAAAGCCAAATACCACGCACTCATCATGAACTGTCCAGAACTGTAAATCCTACAAACTTGAAATTTGGCATGTAGGTTCCTCTTGGTTTCTAGGTGCTCACTGAGAAAGGATTTTTCAAAATGACCATCACATCATTAGCATTTCTTATACAGTAATTAACACATTCTGATGCTAAGGAGTTCTACTCCCCCTCCCCACCTGAAAAGAACTCTGTTCCAACTACACTTGGGCATTGGTATGGCCAGCACATCTGGCCTGCGGGCTGGGAGTTTAAATATTCTATTCCACATCCCCGCCTGAAAAATGCTTTGATGCTAAAGAGTTAGATTGAGGGAGAGAAGGGGATAAGATAGGAAAGGCCTCTGAGAGAGAGAGGGGGATAGGAGAGGATCAATGAGGCCAGCCTGAAGGAAAGAAGGAGGATAGGAGAGGCTTCTATGGGAGAGAAGGGGAGCTCAGAGGAGAAGCTTCTGTGGAGCAAGCCTGGGGGAGAGAAGGGGAGAGGAGAGGCTGATTGTAACTTCTCATTAATTTTCAATCTGTAAGTGTCGATTTATCAAGCCCGATCACATAGTTTCATAGTGGAGCATAGATATTCAGCTAGTATAAGAGGAAACATAATGGAGATTAAAAACAACTGTAATTGTTACATATAATCCAGGGAATGAAATCCAGTTTGGTGAAATGGTTTAAGGCAACAGGTTAGAAACCAGGATACTGTGAGTTCTAGTCCCACTTGAATACAAAGTCATCTGGGTCACCGAGTCACTTTCTCTCAGCCCTAGGAAGGAAATGGCAAACCTCTTCTGAAAATCTTGCCAGGAAATATATTATAGGGCATTGAATATTCATTGTATGGCAATATCCTAGAGTCATTCTAGAACACAACAATATTTGCTAAAAATACACACATAGTAAATAATCATTTCTATGTACCTGCTCATCCAGCTGTTTGCTTTTTTTATACAAAATATCCATTTTTATTATTATTTCTATTTTTAAAATGGTGATATAATTTTGTAATTTCCCTAATGTAGGCATCTTCTAAAAAATGTAACAACTGCTTTTTGTTTTAATTAAATAATACAGCAGTGTACCTTGTTCTCACATGCTGATTTCATGAGGGAATTTCTTTTCATTTAACAGGGATTTAATTTTTTGCAGATATTTTAAGTGGCAAGAGATTCGATTTTGTTTGATGTTAATATTTATGCTCCTGGGCAGTCCAGTAGGAAATGAATGCCAAATTAACCCCTGTGGAATTGGTGATGAAAGTATTTAACATTCATAGTTCTGATATATTTTTAAAATGTGTGCATAAAGACACATGCATATTAAGAGAGAGAGGGAGGGAGACGGAGGGAAGGAGGGAGACAGACAGTTATTTTATTCAAGCTCTCTCTTTCCCTCCCTCCCTCTCTCCCACCCTCCTCCTTCCCCCCCTCTCTATCTCTGCACACATGCATGCCCTTGACTTCTGGCAATTATCTCAACAGTTAAATGGGATAGACCCATGATGGCGAATCAATGGCTCGCATGCCACTGGTGACATTTAGCAGCCTCTTTGTGGGCATGCGAACTGTTGCCCCAGTTCAGCTCTGCTGTGGATGTGCATGCACCTCCCACCTGCCAGCTGCTATACATGTGGGGATGTGTAAGGGGCACATGCGTGGCATGGTCTGGAAGAGGTTAGCCATCACTGGGATAGACTTTGTGTTTCTTTGGAAAATAAAATAAAAAACTGAATTTTGCAGGGGGTTGGATTTTTTTCCCCAGTAGTAGAATTTTCCTTTGTAGAAATGTTCCTTCAAGTAAGCATTGACTCCTGAAGACTGCCTAAATTGGTCCCTCCAGTTTTCTTGCCAATATTTCAAAAGTGGTTTGCTCTTGTCTGCTGAGAGAATGACTGGCCCAAGATCATCGAGTTGACTTTGTGGTTTAGGTAGGTGCTACGTTCTATAGTTTTTCCTCTGGTCCATTGACTAGGGGGTGCTGTCCTCGTTCCTGGTTAGTTACCTGTTTGACAGCCGGCATATATAAAGAGCTGTTAAACAGGGCTCAGCTCTTGCCAGTTAGCTGAGACACACGAAATGTGAAGTGCCGCGTTTGGCAACCTGTTAGCATTAAAGCTGTTAGCTTTCTGAAGTCCTGGCTCGCGTCCATTTGTCCGCCCGCATTGTCCTAGCTAGAACATTGGCGATGAGGATGGGATCCTGAGGCAGAGCCCAGGCAGAACTGATAAAAGTCACTAATCTACGAGCTGAATCACAAGAGCTGAATTCCCTCAGGGGAATCACTGGACAAGAGGTCAAGCAAGTCACATTCACTATGAAGACTGCCTCTGATTAGTCAACAAAGTGAGAAAATATCACCTCAGAATGGCTTCAATGAACACATTAGCCATTTTTAACAGGGCCACAGAAACTTGGACTCATATATTTCCTGATTTGAATGCTTTTTAGAAGCTAACGATTATACCGATCTATCGGAACAGTGAAAAAAGTCATGTTTTTTAAATTTGTGTGGCACAGAGATGTTTAATATTGCGGGTATGCTAGTGGCTCCGCAGTCCGTCCACACTGTGTCATGGGATGTGTTAATGGTGAAATTAAGGAATAATTACGTCCCAACACCTTCCTGCAAGATGCGCCAGCATGCCTTCAACAGAAAGATCTAGCGTGAGGGAGAGACAATTAATGAGTATGTGGCTGCATTACCGGCTGCTGCTCTACATTGTAATTTCCAGGATTTAGATGATGTCCTTATGGACCAGATACTGGCCAAGCCTGAATTAGATTTACAGGCGGCTCTAGATGAGGCCAGAGCAATGGAACTGTCAATGAGATCGATGGAGGAAATTCAAAGATTTTCCAAACATCAATCTGATGTGCACCATGAAGACATCACCAATGACAAGGTGGCTACTGAGGATTATGAAGTACATTGGTTGAAGGTGGAGCAGGCCAGAGGTCAGCAGGGTAAGCCCCCTATTACCCCCAGTAATTGCCTTGGGTATGGAGGTAGACATGATAGAGCGGAGTGCCGTTTTAAGAATACAGTCTGCCTCCGTTGTGGGAAGTGGGGCCATTTAGCCAAGGTCTACAGGGCGGGTGCACCTTGTGCTGGTGCGCTAGAGGGCAACTCACCCAGCAATAGTCAGTTTTATAAGAAACCATCCAAACTAGGCAGGGGCCCGATGTTTAGGAAAAGGGAGTCCTGTTTCACTGTCCATGAGGACAGGGAAGAGGCTGAGGTTGACCAGATTACCCATAGTCCGAGAGGAAAGATTTTTATCACAGTCAAATTAGAAAGGTGGTCCTTCCCTATGGAGGTAGACACAGGATCAGCTGTCTCCATAATCTCTTGGACGACTGTTAAAAGGCTCGTGCCTATCTTACTTCAGGCAAGATTCAAACCGTGCCTGTTAAATCTAAGGGGTTTCCAGGGAAATTCCATTCCGGTTTTGGGAAAATATTTTTGTAAAGTACAGTTTAAGCAGTTTTGCAGGAAGTTACAGCTAATTATAGTAAAAGGTCCCCAGCCAAGATTGTTAAGGTTGGAATGGTTTAAAGCCCTGGGGTTGAGAATAACAGGGATTGAGCAGATAAAGTGTACCCCACATTTAGACATGCTGATTAAGGAATTCCCCAAAGTTTTCGGGGAAGGTTTGAGAAGGTACACTTTCAATTTCTTTCAACTTAGATCCGCAGGTTCTGCCGCGGCGGCTTAAGCTGCACAGGGTGCCTTTTGCATTAAAACCTAAAGTAGACACGGAGATTGATAAATTACTGGCCCAAGGGGTGTTAGAACACATTGATCACGCCCGTTGGGAAAGACCTATTATGACCCCAATTAAGAGTGATGGGTCTGGGTGCATATGCACTGATTTTAAATGCACTTTGAATAGGATCTTGCAGCAGAGCGCATACCCAGTGCCCATGGTGCAGTACCTGCTGCATTTTCTGGGGCAGGGGACAATCTTTGCTAAATTAGACCTAGTTCAGGCATATCAGCAGTTGTCTGTGGATGAGGCAACTGCTGAAGCCCAGACTATTGTCACGCATAGGGGCGCGTTCAAGTGTAACTGACTCTAGTTTGGAGTCAGCGTGGAACCTGGACTTTTCCAAAATTTAATGGAAAGGCTATTGCAGGGAATACTGGGAGTTGTCCCTTATTTTGACGACATTCTGATTTCGGCACATTCCCTACCCGATCTACTGGCCTGCCTGTGTACCATACTTTGCCGGTTCAGAGACGTGGGGTTGAAGCTTAAAACAACCAAGTGCCAGATCACAGTGCCACAGGTCGAATTGATTGATGCGAGAGGAATTCATCCTACCTCCGACAAGGTGCAAGCTATTCGTCAAGCCCCGATGCCAACCACCGAAGCTGAGCTACAAGCTTTCCTAGGACTTTTGAACTTTTATAACATTTTCCTACCGCACAAGGCTTCATTGGTAGAACCCACTCCACCGTTTGCTGGATAGATCGGCGAAGTGGGCGTGGGGGAGCGAAAGAAGCCGCAGCTTTTGAAACTGTTAAAAAGTTCCTCACGTCCAAGAGTGTTCTCCTGCATACGATGAGTGTTGGCATGTGATGTGTCCCCTTATGGGGTCGGCGCAGTCCTAAGCCACTGTTTGCCATCAGGACTTGAGGCTCCGGTTGTGTTTTTCTCTCACACCCTCTCTTTGCCAGAAAGAAACTATAGCCAGCTTGATAGAGAAGCGTTGGCTATAGTGGCAGGGGTGAAATGTTTTCACTTCTATCTTTAAGGCTGTCATTTCCACTTAGTGACTGACCACAAACTGCTGTTGGGCATCATTGCGAGGGACTGACAGAAGCCTCAAATTCTGTCTCCCTGGTTCACCAGATGGACTGTGTTCCTGGCGGCATATAACTATACCTTGCATTAGAGGCCGGGGAAGCACATTAGTCATGTGGATGCATTAAGTAGATGCCCGTTGCCGATTGCAGTGGAAGACCCGGCGCCAGCCTCCACGGTTTTGCTGATTGAAGACATGCAGCTACTGATCACTGCAGCTGAGGTGGCTAAACACATGGGCCGTGACAAGCTACTCGCTAAGGTGCTGGAGTGGACCAAAAGAGGTTGGCGTCAGGCCCACTCAGCACTGAATTGTAGCCATTTGCTACCTGACAACATGAACTGTCTTCCCAGCAAGGTTGCCTCATGTGGGAAAGCAGAGTGGTCATTCCGACCTTCCTTCGAGACTCTGTACTTAACACACTTCACAAGGGTCACCCAGGCATAGTCCGGATGAAGTCACTGGGCCAGAGCTATGCCTGGTGGCCGGGCATGGACCAGGACATTGTGTGGTGGGTTTCAGGCTGCACCCAGTGATAGGAATCCCAGCCAGCTTGCCCCAGGGCCCTGGTTCAAAATTGGGAACAACCAAGGGCTCCATGGTCCAGGGTACATATGGATTTAGTAGGCCTTTTAAGGGCCAGACTTTTCTTGTAATTGTTGATGCATTTTTAAAATGGGTAGAAGTGTTTTTAATGTCTGCAACCATGGCCCCGGCAATAATCCTAGTGTTAAGGCGGGTGTTTACTACCCATGGGTTACCAGATCTGATCGTTTCTGACAATGGGCTCCAGTTTACTGCTGCCATACTAGCCAATTTCTTTGTCTGGTTAGGCATATGCCACACATTTGTAGCCTCTTTCAATCCCGCTGCTAATGGCCTGGCAGAATGCACGGTCCAAACAACAAAAGAGGCTTTAGCAAGGTTTTGTCCCATCAACTGGCAGGAGGACATTGACAGATACTTATTGTGGCAGCATGCCACTGCATGTATCACAACAAACAAAAGCCAGGCAGAGCTGTTAATGGGTTGGTGCATTAGGATGATGTGAGATAGGCTGCACCCTGAATATGCCCCGTAAGGACTCTCATAGTCAGCTCAGGGGCTTCATGGTGGACCCACCAGTGTATGCCAGGAATTACTCTGGCCATCTATTATGGTTACTGGGCATAGTCAAACAAATAACAGGGCCGTGCTCTTATCTAGTAGAGATAGAGGACGGCAGGGTATGGAAGCACCATATCAATCAGTTAAGGGCTAAACAAATATCCCCCAACATGGCGGATCAGCAACAATGCCTGCCAAACTTGCAATCAACTCTAGCCAAGACTAGGGAACATAATCCAGGATCTCGGTCTCCTTCCCCAGAGCGGTCAAGTAGAGCTGTAGAAACACCAACCATAGTCTTACCTGTTCTTCCCAATGATATTCCAGCATTGCTGACTTCCACGGCATCGACAGACACCAAGTTGGCAGAGTCATAATCCACGGGGAGTGCACTTCTCATTATGGCGGCCGAAGGTGTACTAAGAAGATCTGGGTGGGTCCGGCACCACTCAGGCTACTTGGAAGATTATGCATGCACATTCTAGATGTGAAGGAGTGCTAT
The DNA here is from genome assembly GCF_051295495.1 of Thamnophis sirtalis. Lineage (NCBI taxonomy): Eukaryota > Metazoa > Chordata > Lepidosauria > Squamata > Natricidae > Thamnophis > Thamnophis sirtalis. The sequence continues at coordinate 119,197,425 of NW_028261382.1, forward strand.
GTTCTGTAGTTTCCCTCTGGTCTGTTGACTAGGGGGCACTGTCCGCCTTCCTGATTGGTTACGACATATATAAAGAGCTGTCAAACAGGGCTCAGCTGTTGCCAGTTAGCTGAGACGCGTGAAAATGTGAAGTGCCGCATTTGGCAACCTGTTAGCATTAAAGCTGTTAGCTTTCTGAAGTCCTCATTTGCCTCCGTTTCTCCGCCCATTTTCTCCTAGCTAGAACAGCAGGACTAGAATTCTCCATCTCCCACTGCACCAGTGTGTGGCAACCCCGCCGCCTCCAAGATGGCTCTTTTCAGAATTGACAATTACTTTAAACTGACTCTCTTCAGGTTGGAATGTTATGGCTTTTGTTTACCAGGCCAAATATTTATTTAGCTTTCCTGCCTTTTCCCTGTTTGCTATGTATAATTGCATGTGGAGAAATGCTGCATAGTGCATACACATCCCTTGAGCCCACTTTCCATCCCTTTAGTTGATGTTTTGCATAGGAAACTGCATCAGCTGTGAAATTTTGCACATGTTTTGAGTTCATATAAACTATATTTTTAAAGGCACCCGTGCATGTAAATTCAGGTAAGGCCAGAAAATACATTTTTGTCTCCTTTTCTACCCATTTGGTTTACCTGCAGAAAGTTGGAGCCACACCATTCAAGATTCAAAGTTTCTTCGTACTGAATGATGACAGTTGCATTATATTGTCAAACTTTTAATCTGAGCTGTCATGGCATTTGGTCAAAGCTTTAATGTATCTAAACTGCATTTTGGGAAACAGAACATTATGTTTTTCCCCAAGGCATAAAGTGATGATAAGAAAAAGGGAAATATGAGATACGTGTGGGTGTTGATGTCTGTGTGCATGTAAAACATTTTCTTTTAAGTGATCATTTTACGGTTGCTTGTCTGACTTGAGGTTATATCTCCGAATCAGTCACCTATATCATGCTTTAATTAAATATTTTTGTATCTCCAACACTTTTTCTTCCTTTCCTTTCATTTCCTTGAGTGGTATTCTAAAGCTACTTTGTAAATTCATAAAGACTCTTGGTTTGTAATTCATCTACCCTGTTTGGAAGAAGTCAATTTTAATTTGCTGGAAACAGATCTCTGATAATGAGATTCTCCTCTACGTTTCTTTTACTTTCCCTATAGCCCTGTTGAGCCAACAAGGATATTTTTTTTGTAATTATGATTTAATTAAGTATTCCCCAAACAATTGGTGTCTGTAATGCTGACAGTGTAGCAGAAGTGCCTTTTATTTAAAACTTCAGCTCTTAAGAATGACATTAGATTGACCTGCTTTTGGTAAAGTGCATCACCTCAAAAACAAACAAATTAACTAACAAAACAAAGCAAGAAACCCTCTGTGAATGAAATCGGAAATCTTAAATGATAAAGGAGCAAAGAATTTATACTTCCTCACCAGCCTTCACTGAAAAACTTCCTTGTTTGTTTTTAATTGAATGTTTAAAAAAATACAAAAATAATTGATATATATATAAAGAGAAAGGACTAGAGAAGGTAACAAAATTCAAAACTGCAAACAGAAATAGAATAACTGTGGCAAAAGAAAGCACAAGTAGTACTAATAGTAATATGCACTTTGGGTATAATCCACAGGTGGTATTTAGCAGGTTCTGACCAGTTCTAGAGAACCAGTAACGGAAATTTTGAGTAGTTCATAGAACCAGTGACCGGTCCTGTCCCCATCTATTCTCTGCCTCCCAAGTCCCAGCTGATCTGGAGGAAATGGAGATTTTGCAGTAGCCTTCCCCTGCCCATGCCCACCATGCCAGGCCCACCAAGCCACGTCTCACCACACAAATGCCCACCAAGCCACACCCACATAACCGGTAGTAAAAAAAAAAATTGAATCCCACCACTGGTGTAATCAAACCAAATGGAGCATCACTTGAACACCATCGGCATTGACAAAATCACAATCAGTCAATTACAAAAGGCAGATTTATTTATTCATAACAGCTTACATTCTGCAACAATATCTTTAACACCACCTAACATCCACATCTGCTCATCCCAGGTCATTGGGAAGGACTCGATAGATGGATAAAAATGCTAAATCCAGCCTCTACATCTGGCTGACTGTGTGATGAATCAGTATAAACATAATCAAGAATGTATGTGTGTGTGTGTGTGTGTGTGTGTGTGTGTGTATATATATATATATATATATATATATATATATATATATATATATATATATATATATATATATATATATATATATAGTTATTTATCAGCACAAACACACACACACACACACACACACACATACACACATATATATATTTCCATTTTTCATTCTTCTCTGTCTCAATATGATTATGTGAAAAGGATTCACTTGAGAAACATGTATTTCTTGTTCTTATTTTCCATCTGTTGGATAGCGAGGCAATCAGTCATACATACAACTCCCTTGTCCAAATGCACAACTGGAAAGATATAAAAGAGATTCTTCTCAAGATTTAAATCTGAATTAAGCAAGTTTTTCTCCCCTTATTCCAAGGATGCCTTCAATTTTTAAAAATATAAGTGAAAGTGAAAGTCATTTTCTTTAGGGAGACCGCTTCTTTGACCAATGAGGTTTCCCAATCTTGGGCAACATTTAAGATCTATGGACTTCTACTCCCAGAATTCCCCAGTCAGCCTTGCACCTTAAAATTGCCACGGTTGGGATATGCTGATTTAAAATGCCCTGGATAAAGACAGCAAATCACATACTGGTTTAACTCCCTGATGATCCCTGGATAAACATAAAAGTACATTGTGGTTTCCCCAGTTCTTCCTTAGTAAACGTGTGAATACACTGGAAGGGTTTGAGGAACAAAATCCACAATTTGACTAAATCAAGACTTTTAGGATAAGTTTAATTTAATTGTTGCTTTAAGTGGTTCTCCTATTATCTGTAGAAACTGAGAGTTTGTCATGTGGCAAATGTTAGGAACTATGTTGCCTTCTCACTTTCAAGAATAGATCAATGTTAATTCTGCAATTAGTGAAATTGTGTCCAGTTTTCCTTCCAACGGTTTTGGGAAATCTTCCTGCTTTTTTTAAAAAAAATGAGGGAATCTCATCATACAGTTTGCTGCTAATGAACTGAGAAATGAGAAGATGAAGCCGAGCAGTTTTTGAACAAGAGCAAAATTCGTTTCCATTAACATTGACCCTTCGTTGCAATATATTATTCTCTCACTCTCACAGATTTACATTTAGAATTGATGTTGTGTTGTAGTCTATGGCCCACCTAATAGAGAAAAGCCAAGAAGGTGAGATTTTTTTGAAATTGAATGAGTTGTTCATTGGAGGATGCATTCCATCTGGCGAGGGTCCTCTATTTGTCCTTTGGGATTGTCATTTTAGAATATCTTTTCTAACTGAACTGCCTAGAGATAGAACTTCCATCATCAGAGTAAACTGTACTCTGTGTGCTAAATTTTAGCTCTAGCTTAGCTCCTGGCAGTTTGAAAGCATGCAAATATGGTTAGATAAATGGGTAGGAAGGTAAATGTGGGTAAATAAATGGGTAGGAAAGTAACATCTGTTATAGCTCCATATAAATAGCTATCAGACAGGGAGGGGGTGCCGGTCTACTTGTTCTTGTTTGCGAATGCCTGTGAATAAAGTTGGTTGAGTTTAACTTACCTCAGACGCCTCCTGCCTGGTTCTTTTAGGGAACTTAACAACATCATTCCATGCACCTAGTCATGTAGGCCACATGGCCATGGAAATGTGGGTAAATAAATGGGTAGGAAAGTAACATCATTCCATGCATCTAGTCATGTAGGCCACATGGCCATGGAAATGCCTTTGGACAATGCTGGCTCCCTTGGCAAAGGGGCATCTCCCCCTAGAATCAGACACTACTGGACAGAGTAGCATTCTTTACTTTTATATTGGAAAATTTAAAATAATAATAATAATAAAGCATTCCTTACTGTTACTTTTGGAATCTAGCCACTATTTACCAATGCTAAAATCTAATAATAATTTGGTTTTGGACCTCATATATACTTGAATGGGAAACCACTAGAAAATTCCATAGCTATTAAGTAGACTGAAAAGAGTAGACTTAAAAGGAGTAGTAAGCTGCTTCTGTATTGCTTGCAGACAATATACATAGAGGAGCCCAAGAAATTCCTCCTCTATAAGAGTTCCCAGATATTTGAGATGGCTACTATTCCAATATCTTAAGAGTAGACTCACCCTGAGTCTTCCTGTTAGTGTATATTTTCTATATATAGAGAAAGTCATGTATTCTATGTATATATAACAGACTCTTGAAAATTATTGTTGTTCTTAAACTAATTTTGCAAAAATCCCATTTCTAGTAGATAACATTATTTGTAATTACTCTTATCTGCAAGTAAAGAAAATAAGTTACACTGAAATCTATGGGGAAATTATTTTGTAACATATAAAGACTTTTCAGCATACAATGCTGTATCTTAGCATTAGTTCTAACTCTATTTTTATAATTATGTTATGCATGACCGGTCTCCATTTCTTTGCCAATTGTATTCTCACTGCTGCCTTTAGTTGATGGTTTTTATTATTGTTATGGTGAGGAATTGAATGCTAATAAATTTCTTGTCTGACTACTTTCGTATTATTCTCTATCATTTTTATAAAACTATGAAGTTCATGAATAAATATGTGGATACCTGTAATTTTTATTAGAAGGGGCTGAGGTAGTTGTTACCTGTCGGAAATACCATTACAAACATAAGAAAATAGTAATTATCTTGGATGACATTGTTTTTTCATTGATGTTTCTAATTAATATGCAATATGTTTTGTTTCTTTCATGCTTTGCGATTTGTACCCCCCAAATACTGTATCTTTTTTTACCCAATCAGTAAAAAGATAAATTTTGATGTACCATAGTTTCTTTTTGAAAACTAGTTACTTTTATAACAATAGTTCAGAATGTAAACTAAAGGATCACCCAAAATCATCTATGGAGATTTTCAATTATCCAGGTCATGGTTATCCCACAGTTGCTTTTCAGAAGGCAACTGGGCTTTCTTAGTTTTTTCCTTGAAAATGTTTCACTTCTCAGCCAAGAAGCTTTTTCAGTTGTGACTGAATGGTGGGAAATATAAGGATTTATGCTCTTCCATAAATGAACATCTTTCATTTCGGGGGTTTTTCCCCAGATTTTTTATTTTATTTTATTTTTATTCTCTTACATAGCATTTTAAGTATACATTCACATAGTTGTTATTCTTCTATACATTTATCATTCTTATATATTTATTATTTCACTTAATAGGTTATAATATGCAATTTGGGTTGCTTTATTTACCATCCCGTCTTCCTGTTGTAACACCACCTCATTATCCCTTTCTTTTCTCCCTCCCTCCTTCTCTACTTTCTTCCTTCTTCCTCTCCTTCTTCTTCCTTCTTCCCTTGCCTTTCTTCCGCTTATCCTCTTCCCCTTCCTACCCTCTCTCCTTTTCTTCCTTTCCCTTCCCATCCTCCTCTCCTTGTCTCTTTCTTCTTTTCCTCATCTTCCTATTTCATGTTCTCCTCTTTTCTCTTTTTCTTTTCTATTATTGTAGGTGTCTCTTTCTGGCCTCAGTTTATATTTCCTTGGGATGGTATTTCTGCAGACCCAAATATAATTTATTATTATTTCTTATTCTCTTACCTTTGATAATCTATCCTAGCTATATTTTCCTCCCCTTTATAACTCGCTTTTGGCTGTATACGTATATATTTAATATTTTCTTTTCTGTTTTCCCCTTCTGCCCACCCTCTTTTTTCCATTTAACAGTGCCTCGCCTGGGTTCTATGTCTTCTCCCTATTTTCTTTTCTAGTTTCATTTCTCTAGCCAATCATAGAATCTTCACCATGTCTTGAAGTACTCCAATTCCTCTTCATCCTTTATTTTCATTGTCAACCTATTTATCTCTGCACAATCTAATATCTTTTTTATTATCTCTTCATCTGTTGGTAGCTTATTTGATTTTCAATTTTGGGCAAATACAACTCTTGCTGCTGTAGTTACGTGTATAATCAAATAGATATCCTCTTTCTTGAATTTCTCTGGGATAATACCTAATAAGAATATCTCTGGTCTAAATTCTATTTCTTATTGTAACATTTTCTTTAACCATACTCTTTTCTTAGTCCAATATTCCCTTGCTTCTGCACATGTCCACCATATATGATAGTAGGAGTCTATTGCTTGTTGACACTTCCAACAATTCACTGATTTGTCTTTAGACATTTTTGCTAATTTTCCAGGTGTCATGTGCCAAATATAAAACATTTTGAATAAGTTTTCTTTATAGGCCGTTGACATGGTTCATTTATAGTTCCTTTCCCATAGTTGTTGCCACTTTTCTAGCTCAATTGTGTGGCCAAAATTCTTTGTCCAAGTTAACATTGTATCTTTAACCACTTCTTCTTCTAAGCTAGTTCTTAATAGGTAGCTATATAGTTTCTTAATTATTTTTTCTTTCGTTCCCATAAATATCTTATCCAACTCCAAAATTCCTAAATTAAAACCGTGTTCCCTTTTATCTTTTTCATATTTTGCTTGTATTTGCAATTGTGGAAACTATCCTATATCAATCCCTTGTTCTTCTAATTCTTGTTTTTGTTTTAATAACCCCCTTTCTGTTAAAATATATTTATATCTAATGATCTTTGTCGTACTACTAATATTTGGAGGTGTCAATGCTTCCACTGTTGAAAGCCACATTGGTATTTCTAAATAGTATTTCCCTTTCACTCTTTCCCGTATTGTTAACAATCCATTCCTTACATAATGTCTTTGAAAAGAGCCATGTACCTTACTTTTACCATAACACAAAAAGCACGCCAACCTAGCTGCAAATTGTGACCTTCCAATGTCAATAATCTTGTATTACTCAGTAGAATCCATCTAATCCCGCTGCTTGATAATACAATTCCCAATTTGGTAATCCAAATCCACTTCACATTCTTTCATCTTGCAACATTTTTATGTTAATTCTTGCTTTTTTCCCCTGCCATATATATTTCTCCACTATTTTGTTCATACTTTCAAAGAATTTTTTTCTCCAATTTTATTGGTATTGTTTGGAATAGGTATAACAATCCTGGTAGTATATTCATCTTTACTGCTGCTATTCTTCCCATCAATGATAATTGTAGGTTTTTTCCATCTTTCCAAATCGATTTCTATTTGTTTTCTCACCTTATAATAGTTGTTGTTATTATTATGATGATGTGGTTAATCTTTGGTGAGATTCACAGCCTTTGGAGCTGGTAGGTAGCTCAACAGCTTGAGTCCTAACCAAGGACCTAGGAACTGTTAACTGCTAACGTCAGAGGATATAAGCTGTTCTAAGTAGGGTGGTTTTTTGTAGAATCAAAATGTTGAAGTCTGATAAATTTAAAATTTCCAAATAGCAAGGTAGCCCTTTAGGTATTGCTCCAAGGGCTCCAATTACAATTGGGACAACACATGATTTCTTTTTCCACAGTCGCTGAACTTCAATTTGCAAGTCCCAGTATTTTGTGATTTTTTCTTGCTGTTTATCTGCAATTTGTGCATCTCCAGGTATTGCAACGTCAATGAACCATACTTTTTTTCTTTTCAACTATTGTTATGTCAGGTGTGTTGTTGGCCATGGGCCTGTCAGTCTGAATTCTGAAGTCCCACAAGATCTTGACTTCCAGATTCTCTAAAATCTTCTGAACCTGATATTCCCAGTGGTTTTTGCTATACTCAAATCCAAACTTTTGGCACAATTTCTAGTGAATTGTCTTAGCAACATGGTCATGGCGTTGTAGGTAGTCAGTTTGTGAAATTTTGCTGCACCCACTGATCAAGTGGTTGGCTGTATCGTCTTTCTCATTACAGAGGCGGCATTTGCTGTTGGTGGTAACATTTTGAATTTTTGCCTTCATGCAGTTTGTGGCTAAGGCTTGTTCTTGAGCTGCCAAAATAAAGCCTTCTGTTTCTTTTTTCAGTGCTCCTGATCTTAACCAGTTCCAAGTTAGATTTTGGTCAGCTTTGCCTTCAATACTTTTCAAGTATTGGCTATGCATAACTTTGTTTTTCCAATTTTCAGCTCGCTTCTCAATTACTTCTTTCTTATATTCAGCTTTTGACTTGGTTGTCTCTAAATGGCCTCCTTTATTTACGTCCCTAATCATTGGTTCTTCACTTCTCTGGATGTAATCATTCAAGCTGTGTTTTTCTTCTTCCACAGTCTGTTTTACTTGTAGAAGTCCACAACCACACTTTGCTCTTGGTAGATATAATAGGTCAACATCACTTTTAGGGTGCAAAGCATGATTCATTGTCATAAGCTTCCTTGTTTTTCTGTCCAAATTGTCCAACTCCATCTGGGTCCAGTCAATTATTCCTGCAGAGTATCGAATCACAGGTATGGCCCAGGTATTTATAGCTTTTATAATGTTTCCTCCATTCAATTTGGACTTTAATATCTTGCGAATTCATCAAATGTACTTGGCTGAAGTTAATTCCTTGACTTTATTATGCATTAAGTCAGAGGCCTCTAATCTCCCCAAGCCTTCTTCTGGTTTTACTGCCTTTATCATTTCTTCATTCTCAAGTTCTATTCCATGATATTCTGCTTTGTTTGCCATTGTTGCACATTTGTCAATTCCAAACTATATACCAATGTCTTTTTTGTATGTTGCTGCTGATGCCAAAGATTTTCAGGCATTTCTTGATCCAGCTATGGAGAACTGAATCAAATGCTTTCTTATAGTCTATCCAAGCCATGAACAGGTTGGTTCATCTTTTCTTTGAATTCTTAGGATTAGTTTGTCAATCAGCAGTTGGTCCTTTGTTCCTCTTGAAGTTTTGCAGCATCCTTTCTGTTCTACAGGAAGCAAGTTATTTCTTTCCAAGTATCCATAAATTTGATTTGCAATGATACCAGTAAGGAGCTTGTATGTTGTTGGCAAACAGGTGATTGGCATATAGTTTTCAGGATCCTTGTTCTGGGTGATGAGCCTTATTGATGGAAACATCAGGAATTGTTCATCGTTCACTTGAACTTTGCTTTATTTTACAATTCCCTTGATCTGTCTGTCCTGTTCATTGCTGATGCAAATATATACTGACAATATGATCTTGTCTATATGATTAATGTTATATTCATATTTATTTTTCCACAATTTATAGCAATCCTATATATAATGAAGTATTTAATCCCCCCCCCCATAGTCACAAAAGGGAACCTGCCTAGAGAGCACTTAAAAAACAAGCACACCCACAAATTAAGAACATCGCAACTTTTCAACAATATGTTGAAATATAAGAAGCATATGTGCAAATTCTCTTTAAAATCATCTTCAACTGCCCCTTCTGAAACAGAGACAGTGAGAGTGGGGGGAACCCAGTAGTATGAAAAATGAAAATTTAAGTTAGTTTCATTCTTTGGTAATCCAAATGAGATTTTTAAAAGAATCAATAGAGGCATTTTCTAGACTTGTTCTCCATTTGCTTCTAATTGCTACAAGTCACTAACATGAAGGAGGGAAAATTGTCTATCATAATGCCCATATTTTTTAGACTATCAACGACAATGAACAGCAATGTGTGCAAGATAGACAGACAGACAGAGAGACACAGAGATATGGATTTCAAGGTCCAGATTTGAATTGCTTACATGGGTATTCAATGAAAGCAGTTCAATCATTTTATTCTCACCTACTCCAAAGTCATAATTGGTTGGGAACATTTGGGAATCAAAACTTTTTATACTCCACCATAAAAAAGCTTCAGCACATAGACAAGAAGTAGAGGCAAATATTGTTGGCTCTACCCACCCAGTAATGTTCTGATACCTGGACATCTAAATTGAATCTCACTGGAATTTAATTAATCTAATATCAAAATGACAGAGTAGTTTTGGAACGGAATATTCATTACTTAAAAGAAAAAAAGAGAATGATTATAGCAAAGGAAATATGTCATAGTTGATGCATGAACCAATCTATTTTGGCCCATGCCATTTTTTTTTCATATATTCAATAAGGTCCTGTATCTTAACTGTCTTTGAACCCAGACCAAAAACAGTTTACTCCATTTCATATCAATTCAATAGTTGATTCTGAAGTATGATTGGTAAAAACAATCTAAAAAGTAAGAAGAAGGAAGAAGGAAGAGGAAGAAAAGAGGAGTAGGGAGGAGAGGAGGGAGAGAAGGAAGAGGGAAGGAGGAGATGAGGGAGGAGAGGAAGAGGGAAAGAAAGAAAGAAAGAAAGAAAGAAAGAAAGAAAGAAGGAAGGAAGGAAGGAAGGAAAGAAAGAAAGAAAGAAAGAAAGAAAGAAAGAAAGAAAGAAAGAAAGAAAGAAAGAAAGAAAGAAAGAAAGGGTACTTAACTGATGTAATAGGCATTAAACAGTAATCTAATAAGAGATCTGAATGGGTGTCAGAGAAAATAATTGTCATTTTAGTTAGGTAAAAGTAGCTCAATTTGATATACAAAACCTTTTAAGGTTTTGTAGATCAAATTGTGAGTTACTTGAACTATCTGCAGACAGCCACTGGCTATCAAGGTAGCCATTTCAACATAGGAAATATGAAACAACTTTTAGGCAACTTGGATCAACAGCATTTTCCATATCTTCTTGTCAATTCATGAAAAGAAAATTGCAATAAGTAGGACATGTGTCCTCCAGATTATTGCACAGCTATTTTATCAGGCAAAGCTGGAAAAAGGGTCCCCATCTTAAGCACAGATGTTGTGTGGCTTTTTCCAAGCTACAACCCTATTCCTTAAAGTACACTTCCCTTAAGAGGGAATAAGAACAGAACTTGTATCTTTTAAAATTTGAAAGCTTTCCTTAGAGTCATCATAAAGTCAAGCTATTCTCAAAGTACCTGAAGGCCAGACAAGGAATAATGGATGGAAACTGAACAAGAAGAGGTTCAACCTGGAAATAAGGAGAAGTTTCCTGAGAGTGACAACAATCAACCAATGGAACAGAAGTTGCCTTTGGAAGTTGTGGGAGCTTCACCACTGGAAGCTTTCAAGAAGATACTAGACAGCCATCTGTCAAAAATGATGTAGGGTCTGCTTGGGCAGGAGGCTGGACTACATGATCTACAAGATCCCTTCCAACTCTGTCAATCTGTAATCTGTAATAACTGAAAATTTAAATGATAAAGATCTTATTGTCCCCACCATGTTTAGCTCCATTTAAAAGTGAATGAATATTACTGCAAGGTTGTGATGCTCCGATTATCCTTACCATCATATTTTGCTTTCTTTGAACCATTAATGAACAGTGTTAGAAAGTTATTGTAAGCATTGCAGGAAGATATTAGCCTTTCATAGATTGAGAGGAGATCATCCTTTTGACACGGATTTAGATGAAATGGCAACAGTAGCTTTGTAAGAAATGATCATCTTCAACTTCAGAATTTCTATATGCTTTTCTCTTCCTTTAAAAATTTAGTTTTGGCATAATATTGTCAATTAAAGTGTGAGAAAATGTTAAAAGATATTAAGGAGATTAAAACTCCATCGTTATAACCGGGTTATATTGATTTCTATCAGACTTAAACAGAGAAGCTAAAAATCAACATTAAGTATTATTTATTGATTTTCCCCCCCTTTTGTTTGAAATATTTGTATACTGCTAAATCAACAAAAGGACTCTCTGTTAAAGAAATTATTCTCAAGTCCAACCTTCAATTAAAAAAAATGTTATTAGGGAAAGTTAAAGATGTCAGGAGATAATTTAAAATGTGCTTGTTATTCATATTTAAACACTAGGAATAAGAAGAACTTGCTAACAAAATAGTTGCCGTTTCTACCAAAGCTTCTCTGTCAGCTGCAGTCCTGTCTCTTAAACAGGTACATTTCTCTTAAGAGAGCTGGACTTCATTTCTCCTTCCCCTTGTCTCAGTAACCGACAAAAAGACAACAACCTAAACCAGTGATGGAGAACCTTTTTGTAAACGTGTGCCAAATTTATGCATGCACGTGTCCAAACCCACAATGCAACTCACCCTACCCATCTGAACATGTGCATGCGATCCCCCCACAGGCATGCACATGAGCACATGAACCCTCCTGCACAGGGGGAGGAGTTTTCACCCTCCCCAGGCTCCCGAGGCTTTCCTGAACCTTGGGGAGGGTGAAAATGGCCTTCCTCATCCCTCCGGAAGGGTAAAAATCAGCTGGCCGGTGCACACATGCACACTGGAGCTGGCGGCTCACATGCTGGCAAACATGGCTCCATGTGCCACCTGTGGCACATGTGCCATTGGTTCGCCATCATGGACCTAAACCCAGATATTTCTTTCTGGTGCCTCATAGTGAGCATTACATCCACTTACAGTATATGGTCAATGATCATTGTCCTCTCTTTCACAATCAGGGACAAAGGACCTTTCCCAAAGGTTAAACCAGGACAGTGCAATCTCTTTTCATGTTGATTGTTTCTACTGAGGTTCCTCTTATCTTGCTTATTTTAAGCTACTGTTTTCTCGAGAACAGAACAAGTCATCAGTGGAGACAAACAAAGATATATCAGGAAAATATTAGATTAGACTAATTCACAGTGATGGAATGTGCGCCCCTGGATGGTCTTGGGGTGTTTTTGCAACATGGCGCTTTCTCAAGGAGGAGGCAGGAAGAGGAAGCTCATCAGAGAGAATTTCAGATTAAGAGTTTGCACAGTTCCATGCTACAAAGGGGAGGAGGAAAGAGGTTCAAGGTAGCAATGGCAGTTGCACCTAGAATGATAGACTATCTCATAGTGCTCTGCAGCCATGTTTAAGCAGATTACAGAGTCAGCATACTGCCCCCAATAATCTGGGTCCTCATTTTACCAACCTCAGAAGGATGGAAGGCTGAGTCAACCTTGAGCCAGACAGGATCAAAGGAACTGAACTCCTGGCAGTGAGCAAAGTTAGCCTGCAATTCTGACACAGTGACACAAGCACTGTGGCCCAATGACTCACAAAGGTAGCTACACCCTATAACATCTTAGGATGTATCTGGTAGGTTAAAAAATTATAGCTTTAGGTAGGTAAGATTCTATTCATTAGGTATAGGCAAACACAGGACTGGCTCCTGGCTGAAACCATCTTGTGCTGCCTCAAAGTTGCCACGAAGCCTGAAAAAGAAGGGAGGGGTTTGCAGATAGCCCATTTTACAGTCATAATAAGAAGTTTTCCTGTGGGAACCAAGGTCATCATAACAGGTGGCTGGTGAAGGAGGAGAGGAGCCTTCCGGCTGTATTCATTGGACCATATGACTGGTGACATTAGGGAGGGGAGAAAGTTTAATTATTTTAATTAGTTCCATGGGAACTTTCAGTGTTGGTTTTCACCAACTGTGCCAATATGATGCATCCAATAAACATGTTCTTAGCAGAATTTACCTGCCTTGGAGTTCTTCTTTCAATGGGTACATTACTCAGAATGTTGACAATTGGACTTGAATGGGATTTTCACCTAATTGATATAAAAGGCTGCTTTACTGAGAGTTTCCCTTATCAAATAAATATTCTGAAAGCTTGGCTGGAGAACAGGGAAATGATGATTAGGGCTACTAAGTCAGACAATTGCTGGCCAATTTGCCATCTCATTTTGACTCTGCATTAATCTACATTTATTTAATATAAAAATCTGCAAAAAAGTACATGATAAATCCACATTCATTGCCCTATTTATCTCAAAATGGTTGCGTCTAATCTCATTTTGAAATATGGTTCTGCCAAGAATTGCTTCAATTCATTTAAAAACTTTGAAAGATGGTGGATAATGTTTTAAAGTTCTAAATTGCCCTTTAATCAAAGAAGAATTAAACAGGTTTATGCAATATATTTATCCTCTAGATTACTTGACCCAATTATCTTTAAATGTAAAACTGTAAAAAAAAAGATTTTATTACACTAGCCTTGAACAAGCTCATGTTAACTGCTGGAATATTTAGGATATAAAAGTCCTACTTCTTTGGTGGATTTGTGATATGAGTTTGCGGAAAAAACATTTATTTAGAAAAAAAATGTTTGGTTAGTTGCAATATGAAGGTACCATGGGTGTCCTTACAAACCTCTTATTGACAAGACAACAAAGGCAGTGTCTCACCATCTTACTTCAGAACCTGCTGTTTTGAGGGAAGTGAACAATGTCATAATGCATATAAAGCCTTTTGGCAGAATTACACAATGTCATTCTGCCTTCCTCCTCTGATGGTGTTCAATCCCCCTTTTCATATTACCTAAAATATAATTAATTTTAGATTTAGCTAGTAAAGCATGAATTTACTATTTACATTAGAATCAGAGAGGAAGGAGAGAGGAGGAAGGAGAGAAGGAAAGAAGAAGGCAGAGAAGGGAGGTTGATTAGATAGAAAGAGTAAAGTTGTTGCCAAGTAAGATGGAGGCATGGGGAGGCAAGAAAGTGACCCAAACCATATTCTATATATTTGTAAGAAAATAATGATAAAGATTAATGAGGTATAGATAAATGTTAAAAGTAATTATAAGAGTGTATATTTGTGAATGAATTTGAAAGAGAAAAATAAAGAACTTTAAAAAAAAAAGAATCACTGGTGGTATTCAGCCAATTATCTCCGGTTCAGGCACACTGGTAGCGGCAGCTGTGGGAGGCTCTGTCCACCTGCTCCTACATAATGAGCGAGCACTGCGCATGTGCAGAAAGCAGCACTCACATTTGTGAACCAGTAGGAAATGTAAGTGAATCCTACTGCTGATTAGAATTGTGTATAGTGTGTATGTCATATTCTTGTTTCTACCATTGTTTTTATGTAATCTTTTTCTTTTCTTTTTTTAAATAATTTTTAATTTTTAATTTTCAAAACAAACATAACACATAAAATCTTCTTTCTTTACATACTGTAGAAAGGGTTTCAGTTGGTTACAAAAAGCTTTCGTGCATCTCTTCCACTGTCATCAAGTATAGTTCATATTAACTCAAGTATTTTAACTCCAATGTTTATATATGTTACCATCATCATACCTCCAGTTTCATTTGACTATCATTGTTTAGACGTCCTTCATCATAAAATATACCAAAATTTAATACATAACCACATACTGGCATTTCATTTACTATTTCTAAAATCCTCCAATAGTACTGAGTCGTTATATCCTATTCTAGTTAACCATCCATAATATTTAGCAACAAAATTTTCCAATCCTCCTTTTCAAAACACTGTTTGCAATTTACATCCAAATTCCTTATGATGTACCCATATCTATATATAAATTATTTATCATTATCCCTTCTTTATTTGACTATATCCTATATCATAACATTTTCCCCCTAATAGTCAAAACTCGACTCTATCTAATTTAGTTCTTTTTTAATTGACCTTTATATATAATCCAAAAGGTTTTCTGATCTTCCTTTCATGGGTATCATTCAATATTCATATCCAATTATTGCTTACCATGACACTACACATTGTATACATTATTATCATTATCAATTTTCTATTTAACTATACCTATTAACACTAAATTTCACTAAGTTTAATTAGTTTTAAATAATCTCTTCCATATATCAATGTAATCTTTTTCTTTTTTTCAAAATATCTTTTTATTTTCAATTTTCATAACATATAATCACATGTATACTATTACATAGCCAATATCATGTTGTGTAATAATTACATCAGTTCATTTTGCCATCAACTCCTGGAAAAAATAAATAAAAAGAAAAAAGAAAAAGAAAAACCAATTATTAAGATTTAAGATTTAAGATTTAGTTTATTTGTATGCCCCCCTTCTCCGGGAGGGACTCAGGGCAGCGAACAACTCAAAAGGGGAAAGGGGATACAAACACAATACACGTAATTAAAATACGCAAGAGTCATACAGCCATACAAGTCGAGAGGGGAGGGGAACTCATCAACCCCAGGCCTGCTGGCACAGCCAGGTTTTGACGGCTTTCCGGAAGGCCTAGAGAGAGGTGAGGGTCCGAATCTCCGCAGGGAGTTCATTCCAAAGGGCCGGAGCTGCTACAGAAAAGGCCCTCCCCGGGTGGTAGCCAGATGGCATTGGCTGGTAGACGGAACCCGGAGGAGGCCGACCCTGTGCGATCTAATGGGTCTATGGGAGGTAATTGGCAGCAGGCGGTCTCTCAAGTACCCAGGTCCAATACCATGAAGGGCTTTATTTATTAGCTCTTCCGCTCTCCATACACCATATTTATGCCTTATCCAACAGTTTCTTCTGCCTCTCTCCTCCCCCTCCCTACCTCCTTTCTTCCCTCCATCATCCTTTTCTACTCTACTTCCCCTTCCTTTCTCCTTCTCTTCTCTCCCCTTTCCACTCCTCCTTATTCTCCTCATCTCCCCCCCTTACCCTCTCTTCTATCCCTCTCTCCTATCTTTCTTCTTTTTCTTGATGGCTTTTTAAAAAAAACTATCCTTTTTTATATGGCTTCCTGAAAAGAAGAAAAATCCTTGTCACAGAAACAAATTTAGTAAAAAAAAACAACAACAACCCAGAATAGAGTGCTCTTTCAGGGTTGAAGGAAAATACCTACTATGACAGACTGCATTAAGCAGTGTGCTACATACTGTAATTCTGAAAGACATTTATATCTTGGAAATATTTGTAAAAGCGACACATGGGAATACAGTGTTAAGAACTATGGTTGTCAAAATTTACATTAAAAGCTTTATATACTAAATAAAATTGCACAGTATAGCAAAAGCATTTAGACTTGTATACCACTTCACAGTGCTTTACAGAGTCAGCCTATTGCCCCCAACAATCTGGGTCCTCATTTTACCCACTGTGGAAGGATGGAAGGCTGAGTTAACCTTAAGCCTGGTGAGAGTCGAACTGCCAAATTGCAGTCAGCCAGCAGTCAGCAGAAGTAGCCTGCAGTACTGCATTCTAATTCTGCACCACTGGGTCTCTTTAGGTAGCTTTAATAGTTTGAAAAAGTTTTGTATAATAAATAAAACATTTTACAAAAACTATTTTTGCCTTACTTAAAATGACTAGATTATTCATGAGCCACACCATTAGATGTGGTGGAATCCATGTTTTTCTTTTGTGTGTGTGTGTTCATTATAAATATATAAGGATGAAAATCAGGAGGTGTCAAACTCGATTTGATTGAGGGCCGCATCAGCATTGTGTTTGATCTTGGGAGACGGAGTGGAGGTAGCCAGCTATACATCACTCCTGTCAGGGGTGCCTGTGGTAGCCAGAGAGCTCTGCCAGCAAAAATGGGCTGTTTCCAGGGTGGCCCTGTGGGTCAGAACTAAGCATCCCATGGGCCAGATACAGCACCTGGGCATTGAGTTTGACACCCCTGATGGAAATGAATGGAAGACTCTTCTTTTTCCAGAATATATAAACAGTGGCTTATTTTCCATAGTCAATGGCCCATGTCCCTCTTCATGGTATGATGTTTCATTTGCCAAGTTGAAAATTTCATTTCCTGTCTTATGTATAATAAGGCACAAACAAAGTAAACTATTCTCTACTTATTAGCATTATTTAGGATTTTATTAGAAGGAACATAAGCTTAGCAGGAAGAAAAAAATTGTCATCATGACAATTTTTCATATCATCATAGGGGTGGGTTCAGGCCAGTTCTAACCTCTTCTATAGAAGAGGTTCCACAAATCTACCGTGCCATTTAGAACTGGTTCTAGCTCCCTCCCTCCCTCCTGTCCGCACCACGCTTGCCCTGCCTGCCACTCACTGATTGGCTAGCTCACCAATTGCCCCGCCCGCCTCTAAAGTCCTATCTAAACCTTAAAGTCTTAAAGCTGTCAAGTTTAAACACCCCTGGTTTTTTTTTCTAAAGGGTTAGGGGTGCAAAGGTCTTGTAACTTGACAGCTTTAAGACTTGCACACTTCAATGCTAGAGTTTCTGAGCCAACATTTTGGTTGCTAAGTAAGAGCATTGTTAAGTGAGTTTCACCACATTTTACCATGCCCACCCAGTCACATGGCTAGCAAGTCACTCCTCCCAGTCACATGGTCAATAAGCCACTCCCACAAAGCAGGCCACACCTACAGAAGAGGTTCTAATTTTTTTTGAAACCCACCACTGTATCATCCTGACAATTTTTCATGTCATCATGACAATTTTTTATGAAGATTTCCAGTCATCCTGGTCATGGTTGTCCCAAAGGTGCTTTTTCAAAAGACAGCTAGACTTTCCTTTGGTTTTTTTTTTCCTTGAAAACATTTTGCTTCTATGTTAACATTGACAACAGCCTTCTCTCAACAGAGGAAAAGGATATAACACCATCTATCTCCTTCTTGCAACACAATCTTTTCAGCAGTTCCAAGAAGATTTCATATCCATTTACACTACGATTCAGGTGACTCTGGGGGTACAGATAAACCTTCAAATGGCCTCAAAAATTCTCAGAGGGAGTGCTAACCACCAGATGACTGAAAGGAATATAAATCCTTTCATTCTCCACCATTCAGTCAGAACTGAAAAAGCTACTTGGATGAGAAGCAAAACTTCCTTGAGGAAAACCTAAAGAAAAGTCCAGGTGCCTTTTGAAAAGCACCTTTGGGACATCTGTTTCCAGTATTGACAAGGCTCTAAAAATACATTCTCAACGCACCTGTCAAAAACACAAAAGCCTAGAAAATACTAAGCATTGTATTATGCATTTCTTTGCTTTGTTTGTTGTTCATCTCATAATATTTTCCTCTGCCCTTCATTCCATCCATATTAAAATGATCTTTGGGATGTTTCTAGGAGTGAAGGATTTTATTTAATGAAGAATCCTCTCAAATGGAATCTGTAATGAAGGTGAAATTGCTAACAAGCTGCTCAAAACACCTTGACAAGTCTTAGATATATAATGAAAGCTAAAATATAATGACAGTTCAACTGAAATTCTAGTAACCAGAAATTTGAATTTAGAGATGCAAAATCACATATACGATTAGAAATATTCCATATATCTTACATTTTGTTTCATGTAGGAATATGTGCAGTGAAGTGAAGGTTTGTGATAAAATTAATCAACACTTATTTAAATAATTTTTAAAAAGCATTTGAGAATATTTCCTCCAACAGTGGTGGGTTTCAAATTTTTTAGAACCTTTTCTGTAGGTGTGGCCTGCTTTGTGGGAGTGGCTTGCCAGCCATGTGACCGGGTGGGAGTTGCTCACCAGCCATGTGATCAAGTGGGAGTGGCTTGGCAGTCATGTGACCAAGTGGCCAACTTTTAAAATGTGGTGAAACTCACTTAACAATGCTCTTGCTTAGCAACCAAAATGTTGACTCAGAAAGTCTGGCATTTGAAGTTATCAAGTTACAAGACCCTTGCACCTCTAATCCTTTAGAAAAAAAAACCAGGGGTGTTGAAACTTGACAGCTTTAAGACTTGTGGACTTCAACTCCCAGAATTCCTCCTCCAGTCATGTTGGCTCAGGATCTCTGGCATTGAAGTGTGCAAGTCTTAAAGCTGTCAGTTACAAGACCCTTGCACTCCTAACTCTTTAGAAAAAAAAACCAGGGATGTTCAAACTTGACAGCTTTAAGACTTTAAAGTTTAGATAGGACTCTTAGAGGTGGGCAGGGCGATTGGTGAGCCAGCCAATCAGTGAGTGGTGGGAGGGGCAAGTGTGGTTCGGATGGGTGTGGGAGGGAGATGGAACCAGTTCTAAATGGCACAGTAGATTTGTAGAACCTCGTCTATAGAAGAGGTTAGAACTGGCAGGAACCCATACCTCTAATCTCTCTGACAGGTTATTTTCTCTTTTACTCCCTAACTTTTATCCAAATACTAATTTTAATTCAGAATTTTGATCAAGGGATGTGTTGCTTGTGACTACATTCATTTGTTTTCTCATGTGATAAATCAATCAACAGGAAAATTCCTAACTAAGAAAGTAACAAAGAGGCTGGATGAAATCATAAGCCAAAGTATATTAATAAAGCATCCACAGAAGGTAGCAACATGAAGGTTGACTCTTCCATAATTAGTGCATCCATATTTTATAAGGTCTTACAAACTGCACTAAATAAACCCTGAACCCTATAAGCAATACATAGTTAACTCTAGAGAGTAATTAATGAGATAATTATGCTTCATCAGAGAGTGAAGGAAACTATTAGCCAAGGATATTAGGATATTGAAGCAATCTCCTGCTGTCATTAAAAGAGACATAGGTTATTCAGAGTCAGATTATATTTCAATATATAACTAGCACTCTGTGATGATAAGATGGAAGAGACATCCTGGTCATTGACTATTGAGAAATACTCAACAATAATTTTGGCATGTTGGATTTAGCTTCCTTTATTTATTTTGCTATTCCATTTAAATAATTTTTCCATTTTTGAGATACTTTTGATATTTGTAAAACACACAGATGCCAACAAAACCTGGATATCCATTTATATAAACATAGGCAAAATAAATGGATAAAATGCTATAGTGAAAGCATAGAACACATTCTGAATTAAGTTATATCTAATAGTTGATCATGATATCAACTCAAAGGTTTTTATCTTTATTCAAGGGCTTTTTTGAAGACCAATTTTCAGTTGGTCTTTCAAGAATTTTGGACCCCTAAATGGAAGATGGATTACAAATTGCACAAACCAACAAAATAATTGAGTTAATAGGAAGCAGTCTTAAAAATTCAAATAAATCTGGGATTAGCAAATATGTAATACCAAAACATATAGTAAAGTTTTCATGTAATATGCAAACACTTTAAGCATTCATATTCTAAATTTTATTCAGCATCTTGTACGTAGTCATTAGAAGAAATATTGTTTTGATGTGAAGAAATTTATCATTAATTGAAAGCTGTTTCAAAGTGCTTCTTTCTTGTATTATTTTTCTTAGTTTCCTATGCTTTTAGAAACTGGTAATCCAATAAAACATTTTTCAATGTTTATGATAGCAGCTAACAAAAGCAATCAAGCTGCTTTGTTATATTGCATCAATTTATATACAGTATATTAGAAATAATGAGTAGTAAATTGCATCAGGATTTAGAGAATGTTAGATATCATAACATACAGAAGTAGCTATAGTTTTGTCACCTAATTCTCAGATTGCTGAAGTTTAATTTCTATGCTATCCATCTCAGATTGGAGTAACAATTTAACAACATCCCATTTTTAACAGATGTAATAGTTTTTGATTTTCTAGGGCTATTACAACTAATAAGAGATAACTAGATATTTGAAGATATTTAATTCTCTTCTAATCTTCACTCTGGAGCCCCAAAGGATCTTTACAAATACATAGCAAGCATTTAGGATTTAAATCCATGAACTAAATACATCTGTTTTAGAACTGAATCAAAGGCTGCTTTTGGGTATGCCTGATTTGGTTTAAAGCTTTAGAAACATGTATAGCAGGGGTGTCAAACTCGATTTCATTGAGGGATGCCTCAGAGTTGTGTTTGATCTCAGGGGGAGAGCGGGATGTTTGTGGCAAAGGTGGGCATGGCCAGCTCAATTTCACTCATGTGCCTGTGGTGGCCCAAGCGCTCTGCCAGGAAAACAGGCTCCCGAGCTCCATTTTTGTCTGCGATGGCCTCCTGCAATCCTCTGCCAGGGAAAACGGAGCTCAGGGAGGATGCCTGGGGCTATCCCAAGCTCCATTTTTGTGGGCAGAGGCACCACAGGCTGGTCCTTCACTGTTTCCATGGCAGCCCCATGGGCCAGATCTAAATACCCCACAGGCCAGATCTAGCCCAAGGCCTTGAATTTGACACCCCTGATGTACAGTCACATTTAACTTTTCTTGCCTACAAGAATGTTTGATCCTCCATTAAAAGTAAAAGTCACAATTGTACAATTGCACAAAGTTGAGGATTAAAAACTCAATTCACTATACGTACCACTCAAATATTTGCCTCCTCATTGTAGAAGGATGAATAAATTTATAGAGAAAGAGAAATACAGTTTGTCAAGTTTCAGTATACATTTTAAAATATTACCTGCTCATTAGAAAGAAAAAGAAAACTTAGACATGTGATTTTGCAAAAATGCTTGTGTCTAGGCAATGTATCTATAAAATATTTATCTCCAGTTTGTTTACAGGACAAGACAAATGACTCAGCAAGATCCTATCCTTCCCAAGTTTGACAAGCATTGAAAGATTTATTACTTCACCCAATTCTCATTTTTCCAGGAATATGTGTCAATCATCTTTTCATTCAGCTTAGGCATGTAAAGAAATTGAATACAGTGCATGCTGTTACAAACCAAAGGTAACAAACAAAGGTTATCAAACTGTGATGTGATGCATAGACAAAATGTGAACTCTACTGTCCCAAAGGTGCTTTTTCAAAAGGCAACTGGACTTTGTTTTTCCTTGAAAAACCAAGTTTAGTTGCCTTTTGAAAAAACACCTTTGGGACAACCATGACCTGGATGACTGAGAATCTCCATAGACTCTGCTCTTTCACTTAAAAAAAAAATCAAATGATATGAAGTTCTAGGGTTGTGATATCAGATTTTATGCAGCTTCAGTGGAAGTTATCTCTCATTTTCATCTGCTTGGAAGTTCTCTATATTGGAGAACTAGGTGCTGAGATTAAACAAATCAGTGATTTTTTCCAGTATATTTTTAAAAGAAAGTTTATGCAAAGGGGGGGGGGGACATTAGCCACCAATGAGACCAGAAATTTGCATTTCTTCCAAGAATGCTGATAAAAGATTGAATGAAACAATGAAATCCTTACAGTACCATTTAAATAATTTTAAATGGGAGAATGGCTTAACACTTTATTGAGATTTAAGAAGTTTCTGGTTCTTTGTTTCCTGCTATATTATTAATATGCAAAACTGATGTCATAGGAAGTTTGGTTTATAGGCTTATAGAAACAGAGAAAAGGCTGATTTCTATTACAATCCATTATTTGGAGATGTTGCACTGTATGTACAATTTGCAGAGCCAAGAATAACTTTTATTTCTGTTCTCTGCATACTCTTATTTATATTGTCTTCCTGTAACCCCATTGTTTTCCTAATAACGTCTATGGCTTTAAAAATAATTGTCCTGGGATATTTACCATTCTATTGTATAGTCCTGCCATTACTACTGGTAAAGGACTGTGCAATCAGCTCACAATGAAACAGTCAAAATTATTCAACTTTGTCAAGTGTCAAGGGTTTTATTCAGTACAAATCATTTCCAAATATAATTTGTACGATTTGGGAGAGGACTGAATTATTATTTAGAAGATAGCATAAGAAGCAATTACCATGTCTAAGGTATCTAAAACAATATTTTCTAAAGGTTAATAAAAATGCACTCATGTAAACATTACATTCCACTACACTGGGGACATAGTGGCACAGAGGCTTAATGCTGCTGGATGTGTTGAGCAATTGCCAGCACTCTGGTGGTTTGAGTCCAGCTTCATGGGACAGAGTGAGCTCCTGTCTCTTATCTCTAGCTTCTGCCCACCTAGCAGTTTGAAAGCATTGTTTGTGAGTAGGATAGATAGGTTCTGCCATTTTGGTCCTGGAAAAAAGATAGCTGCCTTCTGTGAAAGAAGCTGGAACCAGTGCTGGATCTGCCTGGATATGATCAACAGAGGAATGGTAGAGGAAAGTCCCAGTCGAAGTGACTTCCTCTGAGAATGCTGCAGGTCAGCTGGCATGAAATTAATTCATCCAATTGTGGTGTACGTGTGCAACAAATGGACTAGTGACTGTCAGTTGACAAGACTTCTGCTGTTTGCATAACCTCCCTGGTCTTGAATGCCATACATTAAATAATAATACATTCACTATACTTTTTCATTCTTGTTCATGATGGTCATTTTTGTTGTGTTTCAATCAATAAAGTATTACATTTCAGGAGACACAACTTTACCAGTTGTGTCTTCTGATATCTACCTGACAAATCCACAGTGATGCCCTGTTTTTTTTAAACAGGTCATATCTTTTCAGCATCACAGGGGAACAATATGTTGAATTGAGTCAAGAAAATTCTCTGTCTTTACGACATGCCAGATGAACAGGAGGAAGAGAAATTGTTCTATCTCTTATAGGAAATTTACTGCATAAAGCAAGACCTTATAACACATTGGGCAGGATACACCAATATCTGAAGTGAAGATTGTGATTCAAGGCTACTATCAAGTCAATGAAATAGTAGCAAGAACAAGAAGTGGATGAAAATGAAAACTGAAGAGAGAAAATGTAATCTAGACATGTCCATGACCTTCCACATATAGAAATGCTGGCCTATATTATACCATCCTCTAATGAAGACACAGCTGAAATAATTTGACCTGTATACTTCTCGTTGCTTCCCTCTCCCCCACCCCACAGATCAAAGAAGTGAGATGAGAAATGTAAAACAGTGAAATGTTTAACTTCAAATAAGATGCAAAAAAAAAGTTTACATCTTTGGACGCCATTTAGAGAATTGCGAAATGGCTGAGGTAATTTAATTGTGACGTTATCATCTTTTGAGTTACACTGTCTTGGGGTATAAACAGATGTCATGAGGCAATCATCCACATTTCTTTCCCATTTAGAAGTGAAAAGAAAGTATGAGGAGAGAACAAAATTTGTCTTTAAGCTCCTTCTTTACCTTACATTTCTCCTCCCCTGCATATTGCTTATTCCTGTCACCAGAGATAGTGGATCAGATGGGTGGGGGGAGCAGGGCAATCCCAATATCTTTCCATGAACAGAAGTAGAAATGTGATCTCAGAATTTGGCTGTTATATCCATAATTTAAGATATTTGACTTCATGGAAGCGATAGCTTCATATTTTCCAACGATAGAATGTTGTCCTGAAATTGTTCCATTCACCTTTGGCACAAGCTGGTCACATGATCTTGGAAAATATCTTAAGACAACACTGTCTCTCTCGGCCAAGAAATTGAGATGAACACCCTAGAGTCAACACAACTGGACAGGGAAATCTTTATCTTTAACTTTATTGAAAACTGATTTTTTTTACCTACAGCAGCCTCCTTCTCTATGAATGAGACAACTGATTCTGCTTAGCAGAAAAGAATCAAAAACAAAACTGAATATCCCTTATTCCAATGGTTTCTTTACAAGGCAACTATTACTGTTACTATCTCCACATCGTAGTATGTGCTAAGTACTGTTTATTAGCTAAGAACAGTTAAATCAAATCAAGGCTATTTTTAACTATTGTTTTCAGTCCAAACACATCAGTTTTGATTTCTAATGCAGAGGGAACATCTTCATTTATGTTGATATAACAATGGTAGTGGCATCTTTTGGAGGGATGGACTGGCCTTGAATTTCACAGCAACTGATGTCCCCTTCTGAAAACAAACAAGGAAAAACAATGAACATTGTGAACTTAGATCTGTCCAGCTTATTGGTTAAAAGGGAGACAAGCAATTTCCAATGAGAATCCTTGACACTCAGGCATATTAAGGAAACATGACTCAGTATTTCCTCCTGGACTCACCTTGTGGGCATACATTCCCTCAAAAGCTGTCTTCAAACAAGGTAGATTGGGGGAGATCACATACATGTCTTTCTATCTCTCTGGTGGTTGAGGCTGAGGAGATAATGAAGTGTACTGGATCTCTTCCTGGTACTTCCAGAATTATAATTTGAGGATTTGATCAAATCAACCTACAAAACTAGATGGCCCACAAATCCTGCTTGATTTTCATCTTAGCTGTTTTTCCTCTTTTGCTGGACCCATTTGTTAAATGTTTAACTTGAAGTGTCTTCTTCTATGAAGGTTAAAAGTAGTAGAAATGATATACTGAAGTAGAATATGGTAAAAAGTACCCAGTACTTTTGTGTTGAGTAACCAACAGAAATATTGCATTGAATAGTAGATTCCAAATCAGAGTAAAAAAATGGGAAATAAATAAATAATTGGTTTGACATAAAATGAAGACTGGGAAAAAAACAAAATCATTATACTACATTCACCATATTCATCAAAAACAGTGGTGCTATGACTATATTTTACTTTTGGGATTTTCTTTTTCAATTTTAACAAGTTGGCTTGCATCTCCTTGTAAACATTTCAGGGATAATTAACATTAATTAAGAGATCTGTGAAAAATTATTGGACAAATTCTGCCTTTCAGTACAGTATAGTAGACCACATTGAACTAAATGGGAATTCTGTGCAGGTATGTGACATTTACTATCTAAAATAAATGAAGCAGTATATCTTGCTAAAGAGACATAAGGATGTTTGATGAACATTTTTAATAACAGTTCCAAATTAGGATGTTGTAACTAGACCAGGACGGAAAACTAATTTTGTAGCCTGCAACAGTCTTCTTCTCTAAGAATGGGAGAACTGGTTGTGCTTAGCAAAAGAGAATCAGAAACAAAACTGAATGCTTTTTGTGCCAGTGGTTTCTTTGCAAATTTGGCTGGTAAAAAGGATTCATTAATCTTCCTTAGTGGAAAATGTCATTGAATTACTAAGGGGAGAAGCCTAAACTAAGCTTGCTGTCCTCTCTTTTAAAGACACACACACAGGCACACACACAAACACAAACACAGTTTGGAAACAAGAGTGAACTAAAAGATCATGAAGACCATACTTCATATTTCATTGATATCTTCTAAGAAAATTCAGAATGATACATATAGATCTTTAGTGTTATGTGCTCCTAATTCCTTAACTTTCTTGCAGAGCTGCTTTTAATCTCTTGATCAGGTTGTCAGGTTCATGGTTGTGTCATTTGTCCCCAGATGAAAGAGAAGAAAGGGATAGTAATCTTTGGGCTTGGTTATTCTGGTAAGACACTCAGCCACATCTTTGATTTTTGTTTCAGGGAGATAACATGCCTTCCTAGATTGATTATATGATGCGGAATTACCATATTTCTCAGAATATAAGATGCATCTCTCCCCCCACCCACCCCGCTAAATGAGGGTGAAAATTTGGGTATGTCTTATACCACAAATGTAGCCAAAAACACAAGGCAGAGAGGAGGCGATGGTCTGTGGCAATCCCTGCAGCCTGAAACGGCTGATTGGGGTATTCCGGGAGGCCAATCCACCCGCCAATCAGCTGCTGATGCTGAATCAAACTGCAATAATGTGCCAAAGTTGACCTGGCTGTTCACTCTTTGTCAGAGTTTGCAGCAGCAATCACATTCAGAAAGCACACACAACTGATTGAGTAGGATTCAGTAACTTCTCTTTAAATATAATATAATGAATTAAGTAAATATACAATACCAAAAGCAGGTTTTCCAACATGGTACTTCAGAAAAGAAGTTTTATTTTAAATTTTAGTTTCAGATATCAGCACAGCATGCAACTTTCGTACAGAACAAGCCACACTCAGCCTCCTTGTTTTCTCTTTCCTTGTTGCTCACACAAAAAATACTGTATCAGGGTTCCAAATAGCGTCCAAAATTAAATCAGAGTCGAAGGCAAAGTGTTGCTCAAAATTACAATTTATTAAGAGAGCCATGCTGGCCCAGCTGGGAAAACCCAAATCTGAAAGCTTCCCGGTTTTCCCCACCCAGTTGAAAGTTCATGATCTTGTCCCACACCCACAAGTCCATCACATGGTCCAATCTTCCACTGCCCTGTTGGCAGTTCCACCCATCCAGTTCTGGTCAGGTGCAGAGGATGACCTTGGCTTCTAGAAAGGAATTTTATTTTGGCTACACAGCATTTAACTCCGTGCCACCACCCTTTCCCATTTTCCCACAATAGAAACGGCATAGTATAATTATAGAAAGTGTCGCAGGCCAAAGATCCAAAGGGAAAATGGCGGCAGGCCTGACATACTGTTTGTTTGCAAACAACCCTCAACTCTCGCATACACTGACAGGATGTTGCCAAATGAATACTATGGATGCTGGTAGGCAGAGGCAGAATTTTTTTTTCTTATTTCGCTCCCCAAAAACTAAGGTGTGTCTTACACTCCGGAGTGTCTTATACTCTGAAAAATACTGTAGATAGCCTGTTTGATCCCATATTCCATGGCTTTTCCTTTGATGCTTTGAGATACTTATATTTTTATCAAGGCCCTTTGGAGTAGTATCTGCCATTTAACATAATACCTAGTGTGTATTTTAGTTAGAACCCTTTATTTATGCTCAAACTGTGGGCTTCCAAATGTTTTCAATTCTAATTCCTTGTCAACTTGGGAATAGTGTAATAGAAGCTGTCACCCAACTGTATCCATCTGCTCAATTACAGAGATCTTCACAAGACAGTGACACATTCATCTGTGCAATTCTGATTGATATTGATAATCCTGCTTTGTGTACACCAAAGGGAGTGGGTAGTAAAAATAATAAGCAATTGCACATTGATCAATATAGTATTAATAACTGATAGAACTCCTCTTTGTATGTTGACTGTGAGTAAATCATTTTCTTAAAACCTATACTTAACTTTTAAAGATGGGACTATAGACATTATTTTGAAGTAATACAAAGCAAATCTACAAGGAAAGAGTGAACTATCAAGCCATTGGCACAGATACACTCTTACCAGGCACTTTAATATCAGGTAGAGTTTTACTAAGAAAATTAATTAGAAAAAATGAGCACTGAAGACATAATGTCACTGGTGTTCATTAGCCATTATCCCTCCAAAAGGACATGCTTAATTGGATAAAGTTTACCACGAATAGGGAAAGATAGATTCATATTTACATTATAATGATATATTCCAGCAGAAACTGTCATCATCTTGAAAAACGCTCATTACAAATTGGAAATATGGGGCATTAGAGATATTGCAGTTACTTAAATTAAGTTGCTCTGCAAAGAAAAGACAACATGTTAAGTTCCTAACTTTCATCTTTCTAACAGAATAATTTCTTCTTCCGTGCTAATTTTTGAGGAGAATTCTTTCTACATGCATATTTGAATTATGACTTAGTCTTTATTCTCCCTTCCCCCTGTTGAAAAGTTTTGGAGAGGGGATATGGAAAAGGATGGACAGATAAAAGTTTTAAAGCACTCCTTACTCTTCACCATGCCTTCCAAGCTTACTGAATGTTTAGATTAACTGACATATATTGAAATGTCTTCATATCAGGGGTGAAATTCAGCAGGTTCTGTCAGGTTCTAGAGAACTGTAGCGAAAATATTGAGTAGTTAGGAGAACTGGCAAATACCACTTCCTGCTGACCCCAGAGTGGGATGGGAATGGAGATTTTGCAGTATCCTTCCCCCAGGAATGGTGATGTAATGGAGATTTTGTAATATCCTTCCACTGCAGTGGCTGGGAATGGAGATTTTGCAGTATCCTTTGCCTGCCATGCCCACCAAGCCACGTCCACAGAACTAGTAGTAAAAAAATAATGAATTTCACCATTGTTTTATATTTCTGACCTATGCTTAATTGGTTTAGCAAGCGACTGGAAGGTTGAAGCCCTTACCATCACAGTATTCAAACTAAAGGAACTGTTTATTCTGCCTATTTAATGCAATCATATATTAAATTTAAACCAGGCTGCAATATTCATTCAAGAGCATCAGTTTGATGGCCTCCAAGGTCAAGACCAAGACTTTGGAAAGCATGAGCCAGTATCAAAGGAACATAGAAACTGAGTGTCCAAAACTGCTAAATGGTAAAAAGTTATATATTATTAGCTTTATTATTAATTCAGTATGCATAAATGTATTACTCATAAGGACAGAAGCAGAACTATTGTAGGCATTGGTAACATTTATGAGGCAAACTTAAAGATAGCAGTGTTATATATCTTCCTGATTGTGACTGTAAAGTTTGGAGCCCTAAGTGATACGAGCATGAGGGACTCCCACAAAATAAATAATAGTGAAATAGTTATCTGCAAATGTGGGTATTTGGGTAAATGTGTGACATAAAGTCACCACTCTCTCTGGTTAGGACAAGTAGTTCACTTTGCTTATATTGGACTTCCAGGAGGTGGAAGGCTTTCCTGGCCCTTCCTTTGAATAAATTCACTATACTCTCAAAATCATGGATAACATTTTCTTATAAAGAGCCAGTTTGTGGCTAAGGCACTAGGCTAGAAACTGGGAAACAGTGAGTTCACAAAAACAGCTGAATGATGTCAGATTGGGTCACTGTTTTCAGCCCTAGGAATCAAGTAACCTTCTGAAAACCTTGTCAAGAAAGTCACAAGGACTAGTTCCTAATTTTATTAAGAATTTTAATCACAATAGTAAAAATTGGTTGTTATTATTAGTGTATAGCATTGTTACAATAGCCAAGAGATGACAATGCAAATGCAGATTTAAATTTTGGCTTGTCAAGCTACCAGCCCTGTTGTAGGATGCATTTGCATACTTTCCAAGATGCACCTCAGGAGCATGAGGTAGCTTCGCACCAGAGAGAAAGATGAGTAGCTCTTCCTGCAGGGTCATCCAAGGCCTCCTCCCTTCCTGGAGCTGTTTTGCAAATGGCACCACAACTGGGAAGGTTTAGATCTGTCAGGAATCTGACCCAGAGGACCAGAGACTATGCTTGTCTTCCCGCCAAAGTGATACCTATCAATCTACTTGCATAGAACATGCTTTCATACTGTTAGGTGGACAGAAGCTGGGGTGAGTGACAGGAGCTCACTCTGTCATGTAGTACTAAGACTTGAACCGCCAGAGCAAAGACCATATCCAGCCCCACTGAGCCATGGTGCCTCTAGTAAAAATTAATGCAAACTAAACTTAAAGAAAGAGAAGAGAATGGGAAGAAAGAATTACAAGTGTAAATTATAAAGAAGTGATCTCCAATCTGCATCACAAAAAGTATACACAACTTTAATAACTCTTCACTCCCTATAAGGATGAACAGATATCTCTTAATCCATTGCTCCATCCCTTATCTATAAACACATCTATAAATCTATTAAACCTAAAGTTTTCAGTCTAGGTATCAGTAAAAAGTCCATGCAGAGTTGCCAGAACACTTAACTTTCTGATAGCTACAGCTATTGGATGGGCTGGGGAAGGAAATGGGAATGATACTTAGTGCTTTGATGAAGAAAGTCCTGTCATTTTTCTATTATTCTTTTACTATTTAAAGCATTTTACCAAGGCAAACACGGGCCACCTTAACACAGATGCTCTGAATAGCCCCTAGCCTGAATTTATAACAATTAGAAGTGACATAAAAGCCATTCTTCTCCTTTGTATGCACCATCATCTATAGAAAGTAAGATGAAAAATCATTCAAAGGTTAGCTAAAGCTTTATCCAAGTTAGTCATTCAGGCCAATAAAACAATTTGCTTGAAAGTGAAGCAATGGTAAGTTCACGAAAACGATTTTCCTGCCCCCCAGATTAATATTAATTATCTTGCTAATTAATTAAAACTGGTTCTCAGTACTCTAGAAGCTCTGTTAATCAAGACCATTAGTTTCCTTCCTAGCTGAGGAAAGGGAGAAGTGACTCACTTTCATTAGACATCTCTCTCATGTGGTTGATGATGGTTCTCCTTTTTTGTCATGATCACAATGCATTATGGATATGTAATGAATGAATGTATCAAATAGCTAATTTAATATTATTACTTCTAGAGCACCTCACACAACTGTGCTTATAAAACTGACCTATTTTCCCATTATTGCTGAATGAAATTCGAGGCTTTGACTCCCTCCTAGTGCCAGCTGCATTTTGACAAAAAAAAGTGATTTGCAAATGATGAGCGAGGAAAGACTGACAGCGAAAGCAAGAGGAGCAAAAGAAACACCACTAGTTGTAACTCTTGATGGGCTGTAATATTTCAAACTGTGTGTAGGAGATTGAATGTTTGCATGTTGCCGTATAACAAGATTTCCTACATCACAACAAGCGTGTTGATGAGAAAGTGCTAAGCCAATGCTTTCAATCTCACGCCTGTTTTGGATATTTGAAGCATTCAAATTCTGAATTCCCAGCATGAAATGGCACAGCACAGGAAACAGGTGCCACATATGACAATTCTGCTCACCTCTTTTATTTCCCAACAAGATTTATTCAATAGAAATCACTATGAATAAGTTGGATGACAGTAGGCTGCGTAAAGCAAAAAAATTGAAAACATTTGGAAACCTAGGCACATTATTGATTGAAACCAGGCAGTGTGTAATTTTGCAATCTGCACTGACTGTTTTCTTTCTAAACTCTGTTGTTTTTGATTGTTTAAACCTTAACTGCTTCTTTTGCTTTCCAATCAGGAAAGTGGAAAATCCACGCTCAAACACTAACAGGAATAGTTAACCATAGACATAATACTTGCTAGAATATTATAATCAAAACAATAATAACAACAGCATGGCAGAATTTCAATTTTCAGACCAATTATGTATGAAATCACAAATCTCCTATAATGCTCTTTGATCTTCCTAAAATCCACTTTAAAAATTGCAGTGTTTGGGGAGATGACAAGCAGTTTCTGGGGTTCTCTTTTTTGATAATAATATTGGGTATTGGGCTTTAGTAAGCAAGAAGCAGACCAACATAGATACAACAGCATTTTTTGACTCAAACTGGAACTGAGAAACAGCAGGCAAATGACTGTAATTTATACTCTGGGTCCACAGGATCTTAACATTTTCAAGCATAATGGTTTAAAAACCTGTCCAATATGAATGTTCAAAGTTTCCATCCAAAATGGTTGGAGTTAACAGTTAGGGTCATCTAAAGGTTAGTTTCACTTTAGCAGGGCTTAACACGCACGCGCGCGCACACACACACACACACACACACAAACACTCTCCAATAGATACATGCTTCAATGTGGACAAGAAAGGAAAGCTAAATTTTGCATTAGGAAAATAAGAGAACACACCTAATTCAGTCTGAGCAGAAACTAAACAGTCTTCTGGTGGGGGAAAGAGAAACATCAAGAACAGTTCAGTTGATTTCCTAGATCATCACTTGATCAAGCAGTGTTAAACACAATAATCTGATAGCTATACAGGGCAGATGTGCAGTGTCTAGGGACTGAACTCCAATTGGAATTGGTGCTGGTACTCACTCAGAAGGACACAGTTGACCACCTACTTAGAGTTAAATGAGTTTAGAACATAAAACAGCAATGAGATACATTTGGCATGGGATGGGAGAGAGGAGAGGATGATGCTAACCATTCAAGAAGTGGTATATGGCTTGAACTGGCAAAGTACAAATAGAAAGTGCATATCTACTCTGAGAGAGGCATTGAAGAGAAGAACATTTATGAAATCATATTTCTTTAAGATAAGATTCTGATGAGGCTATAAATACAAGGGTGGGCTGTTGTGGGTTTGCAGGTATTTGGGAGAACCTCTAGCTAAGATTCTGTGCAGTGCGGCCCATTTTGGATGCAGGTAAGTGCAAAGTGCATGTAGAGGCTCAGGGAGGATGAAAAATGGGCCTACCGTTTCTAGCCTCCAGAGGGCCTCCGGAGCCCGAGGAGGACAAAAATTCTCCCTGTGGTGCAGGAAGCCAACTAGGCCATGCCTACCATGGCCACACCCACCCAGCAATCAGGCAGAGAATCTCTTGCTAAAATTTTTGAAGCCCACCTGTGCTGTCCCAACAGTATATAGTTAATTTAAAAATTAGAAGCTGTCTCCTTTAAGCAACTATCTCAAGGGAAATGCAACTACCTTGTGGGAAATGTAGTCCCATAACATGTGACCACATCTGGGCTCCCTGATTGTGTTAAATATTCATTAGTTACTTGAATACTGTTCCGTGCAAAAAGGCCAGCAACAACTCTGCTGCGCCCTGATTGGCTAGGGGTATTTTGCCCGGGAAATTGTTTATTACTTCGCACTCACTGAATCCCTGTCAGCACTAGCAGAAGCAGCTTTGTACCAGCAGCATGGGTTAGAGGAATTAATGTATTTTTACACTACGTGAAGGGACAGATCAGGGAAAGTCAGAAGAACCTCATTACTGAACTGTAAGTTTTGTTATTAAGGATTCCTGATAATAAACTTGATCTGAAAAATATTCCCAAGCGTGGAGTTAACTGGCTGCCCGAGCAGAACCTCATTGCCCGGAGCAGAACACCACCCCTTATAAATAGCCCAGGTTTTTAAACACTTCAGAAAAATGGAAGGCACTACTTGTCCATTTCTCATTGTACATTTCTGCTCCCCATCACAGAACCCCAAAAGAAGCACCAACTGAAATCATTATTGCTCCCTTAATTCCATTCTTAATCTGTTGAGAAACACTAACTTTTGCTTCAATCTATAATGACACTACTTTAACCCCTGCTTTATCAGGCCATGGAATATAACTGTGGTAAAACAGTGAGAATTGGTGATGGCAATCAGGAACTATTAAAATTCCAAACATCAACCGTCCTCCTTGCAGTTTATTTATTTTGTTTAAAGTTTAGACTGAAGTTGGACTATTGTTTTTTTTTAAATGAATATACACAAATTTTTGCTAATATCAGTCTTCAGTTTCTATCTCCCATGATAGAACACTAAACTTTGAAAAAAAGTCTTAATATTCTAAAGTGGTTTCCAAGCTTTCACGAGCCACACAGAATAGCTAACCATGCCCACAAGCACATCTAATGCGAAAGAAAACATGCTGTCACAACATTTTCAACTTTCTCTTGGTTTGTTGTGATCTTCAAAGTCCCATGAACTTTCCCCTCTGTATCTCTGTGTTGTTATCATCCTTTCGATAAGATCATTTGGTAGCTTTCATCATAGCCTTCAGGGTCTTAGATTACCCATCAATTGATAATCTGCTCTGAAGATCTATGAATATATAATAACTCACAGTGCAAGAATGCATATCATAGTTCAAACACACCTCAGGAAAATGTTCATGGGAAAAAGATATCAAAGTGGAACGTGTTATTTAAGAACAAAGAGATGCATATCTTTATGTGTTTACAGAGGGGGAAAATTTCCCCAAATATTCAATTAGCTATTATTTCAGGACAGTTTTAAAGACTCTACCCATATAGAGATTACTGTCTTGTTGGTTTCTGAACATTGCACTTTCTAGAGAAAGCTAGCCAGGAAATTTCTTATATATTTTATTACACTTAGTGAAATACTTAAGAAATTAAGTAAGGAACTTGTTCTTTTCTTGTATGTACAAACTTGAAGCATTTTTTTTTTTTTAGGAAACATGGACTTTTGTATGATTGAAGGCTTTAGAAAAATTGTTGGCCAAAGAACACAGAGGATTATACTCCACACCCTCAAATGCTCACCTTCACAGCTCAATTTTGGAATTTGGGATGTTTGAGGGAAGTTTCAGAATCAAGAGGGTATCATTCCAAACTGGGAAAATAAAGGCTGGAGTCTTAGGTTTAAGCAGTTTAAACCATTGAGTTTGCTTCTTAAGTCCCTTGTCTCCATTTGCAAAATAGTTCTGTCTCTTGCAGTGTTCTGGAATCTCCCCCCAAAAAGACTGTTGTGGCCTTTTGTACCCCACAAGACAATAATACATAGATATGCATGCCCATCAGCAGGAATAATTTTATATGGATATTATATTACATTATAGCTTTATAATGGTTGTAGATTTAAAGGCCAAGATTATTGGGGGCAATATGCTGACTCTGTAAACTGCTTACTGTAATGCACTGTTAAGCAGTATATAAGTCTAAGAACTATTGCTATTGTTATTAGGATACTATTAATCATCTCAAAAGGTAAGCAAAGCACCACTGAAAAAGGAGGATGGCTGGGAAAGAGAAAGAATCCAGATAAATTATAAGATATTCTAGAAATTAAGTAGAAAACCCATGCACAGAATATCCATTATATTGGTGTTTTAGCAAATAACAACATTAGCTTGAAATAAAACAAGTATTTTTTTTTAAATGCTGCATATGTCCAAACATATTAATAAAGCAGAGGGAATGATTCAGAATCAGCTTTGTAACTGGATGCTAATTGGCCTTGTTTTCAAAAGTTTGGGAAACAAAATTAATTACTGATTGAAAGTGGGTTCAACTTCAAGTATAGCAGACTAAAATGAATCTGCTGGGAATCTATTGGTTCAACCAGCCCAATTATGTTAAAGAGGATGCAGAAAGTATTGACAAGATTCTGATCTGCTTGTGATCCTTTGCTTCAGCTTATGAATGCCTGCCAGTGTCCAAGAAAAAAGTTGTCTATGTAACCATAATCTCTGATATATTTCCTGATATTTCCTCTTAACATCTGAATCAAGCTGGTGATGAAATGGTGCATTTCTTTTGCAGAAGCATCTGCTGAAATATACAGAAGCCTTCTATTTGGCCATACTATTTCTAGCTGATGTAATTTCAAAATAGAATGCTAAATGTAACGATATATGTAAAACATCTATCTAATTAAACCAGGCACTTGTTGGCCCTGTTTCTTTAGTGAACTATAAATCAATCTTGGCTTCTGTAGCCAAAAAGCTGTGACACATACTCAGTTTATTAGCAGTATTTCTGATGCAGCATGGAGTTGCTCTGGGACCTAGATTTCCTAGCATTATACAAATCAATTATTTAAGAGTAATAGCATAGTCAAAATTCATTAGAGTACAGTATAATCACTTGCGTCATCACACATATATACTTCAGGAATTGTCAATTCTGTTGAACTTGGGAAGCAACTACAATGTTAATGAAGTTATCATGCCATAATAAAAAGCTCTGAAAATGCTAATAAGTCAATCCTACGGAGAAATTATCTGAGGTTATGTACCCAAAATTATAACTCCTTTTGGATTTCCTGGTGGGAGGTGAAGACATTCAGTATTTTGTCAGACAGCAAAATGGAAAGTAAACTACCTCATTTTCAGCTCATCAATAGTTTCCGCGTCTTCTTTAACTTAATTGGAGAGTCACACCAGCAGATTCCCAAGAGATTCATCTTAGCCAGAGCTGCTTGAAGGTGAACTCACCTTCAATTAGTAATCAATTTTGTTTTCAAAACCCTTAACCTCAATCTGATTTTTTTTCAAGTCATGAATATAACTTTTAAAGTACTTTGATTCCATTGTCTAATGTCTTCACATTTCTGTGGCATTTAATAAAAGCTTGAATGTCACATTATACAAAATGTATAGAGATGTGTTTTTCTTTGCTGTATCAAAGATGGCATAAAGCTATGGCATTTGCTGATATGGGTTGATAGTGTGAATTCAGATGAACTTAAAAGAAGACTGGGCCCAGTCAAGGAAGATGTTAATGTCAGTTCACAAGAAGCATAGCTTTATTATTAGTAGCTGCACATTTACAGTAGAATAGACTTTCTGACTCATATGTATGGGGGTCCAAATTACATGAGCTGGATATTATAATAAAGTTATATTGTTTCATCCAGAAGGCTCTTATTTTTTATAAAGGTGTATAGCCAACCCCATACGTATCTAATAGGGTATCCGTTTACAGAGCAAGCAATAGGATGCAAATCACCCAAACAGTAAGAAAAGTAGTAAACCAAACAAATTAGGAACACCAGAAGAAGGAGAGTAATGAGGTAATGAATTGTCCTCTTCAAAATCCCAATAGGCAATATACATTGAATAGTGAGAAAAGGATTGGGTTCCAAAAGCAACAATAAATTGTAGTTTGGTACTCATTAAGTATCATGTTTAAAAGCTTAATTTTTAATGCTGTGAATATATGTTTATGATTTCCCATCCCTATTAAACTGCCTTCTGTAAATAAGTGAAATAAAAACCCATTTAAAGTCTCTGGCAGATTTTGTTTTTATAACCTTCACATATTCTCTCTCTCTCTCATTTCTTCCAATCATTGAACAAGTCCTGTTCGTTGACCTCTTGACAAAATTGAAAAACCTGAACTCAATTTGACTAAACCATTGCAGGAACCAACCTTGTCTGGCGGTATTTTATGGTGACAGCTGTAATTATTTGTGACAAAGAAGCACCAGGAAATGACTGTTTCATATTATATACAGGAAAAAAGCTTTGGGTATTACGATGCCCACCTTGACATGAGATATATTCCAACTGTGATAGGTATTTGCAATTCTCTTTTTAACCTGAATCTATATTTGGTTTCAAGTAGGGCTTAGAACATCCATTAACTGTGCCCTCATAAATCATTCCCATTAAATATTGCAAGAATGTGATGTCACTCTATAAAAGGCTCTAAAGAATAGCAAAGGAAGATAGATGTATACATAGAAAACCATGTGCATTTTAAAAAGGGTCAGTAGCCATTATCATTAATATAGTGGTAACATGTTTTACATAGGAATGTGGTTAAACATTTTTAATGTGTACCTACACTATATCATAGTCTGCATTTGTGTGTGTGTGTGTGTGTGTGTGTGTGTGTGTGTGTGTGTGTGTGTGTGTGTGCTGGGGCATCGGGTCGGGATTAAGGTGGAATATTTTAGAGTATAATGAGCATCATAACTCAAAGAAAACATTAGAAGATGTGGTATATATCTCCTAATGTTTAGATTATCCTAAATATCCTGGTCCTTACTTTCTCTTATAGCCGAATATTAAAATTTTAATATTGATTTAATATATGTTCAAATAACAGATTGGTAATCAGGGTGAAGAAGAAGAAGAGGAAGAGGAGGAGGAGGAGGAGGAGTTAGAGGAATAGAGTAATTTTTCAAGAAATAACTTTACATAACAAAACTCAGTAACAAAAGTGGGACTTTTGTTTCAAAAGGCTTTGTTTCTTGAAAAGAAAAGAAAAAAATAAATTCATTCTGTACACAATTTTCAATATGAACATTAAAAGGAAGGTATTTCACTCTATAGTGAATATTTCAGATGATAATATTAAATAAGAACTGAACTGACCAAGTAAACTGACACCAAGAATTCTTTCCAGTTTGGCATCCTTTAAAAGTAAGTAAGAGTTTATATTTTTGGAGTTGTACTGAGAACTTTAGTGGGTGCAATGGCTCAGTGGTTAAAGACACTGAGTTTAGCTGGGTTTAAGACCTGAGTGCCACCCAATGGGGTGAGCTTCCATGTCTTCCTCGGTTGTAGATGCAAGTAGATGAATAGGTACCACTTTAGTGGAAAGGTAGCAGCACCTTTGGCATATAGCCATGCTGGTCATATCACCATAGAAAATGACTTCAGACAATGGTAGCTCCCCTGGCCAAGAAACAGAGATGAGTATCATGCCCTAGAGTCGGACATGATTGGACAGGGAAACTTTTATCCTTACTTATGCGGAATTTTATCAAAGTAATTCTGCCATTAGAATTCTTGGTGTCAGAATTCTCCACAGAAAGTAGATAAACGTTCAATTGGAGCAGGAGTGGGTTCCTGCCAATACTAACCCCTTCTATAGAAAAGGTTCCATAAATCTACAGTGCGGTTTAGAACTGGTTCCAGCTCCCTCCCCCCGCCCATTTGCACCATCATCAAGATGAAGAGTGAGAGGAGGAATTCTGGGAGTTGAAGTCCACAAGTCTTAAAGCTGTAAAGTTTGAACATTCCTGGGGTTTTTTTCTAAGGGGTCAGGGGTGCAAGGGTCTTGTAACTTGACAGCTTTAAGACTTGCGTGCCTCAAATGGCAGAGTTTCTGAGCCAACATTTTGGTTGCTAAGCAAGAGCGTTGTTAAGTGAGTTTCACCACATTTTACAAGTTGGTCACGCCCACCCAGTCACATGACTGCCAAGCCACTCCCACTCAGTCACATGGCTGGCAAGCCACTCCCACAAAGCTACTCCCACTTACAGAAGAAGTTCTAAAAAAAATTTGAAACCCACCACTGAGTTGGAGGTACATATTATTTCTATAAAATAGGATTCTACATTCAACCACAGGATTTAGATTTCAATTCTAAATGGTATCCCATGTCTATTTATGGACAGAAGCTGTCATTTTAGCTCTATCAAGTAAAATGAGAAGGTAGATACCTGCAGACAAATCTCAAATCCTATGATTCAACCAACACTGCATTTAGCTTTGAAATTTGTCTAAGTGCCATCGAATCAAAGCTATTTAAGACATCATGAAATTATAGTTTCAGATTGTACTCATTGTATTCTAATTGCTGCAAGAAGATGTATAAAGTTGTATGGAGTCTTCCTAGTTGCTTATAGAATAGAATAGAATGACAGAGTTGGAAGGGACCTTGGAGGTCTTCTAGTTCAACCCTTGCTTAGGCAAGAAACCCTATAACTTGTCCGCTGGCCTGTCTTCCTTTTTTTCAAAAAAAAAAAAAGTGTTTCCTTTCTTTCATATTATCCAGTCTAGAGATTCTTGTGTTTTCCATTGCCTCAAAAATAATTAGTTGTTTTAGTAGAGCTGGTCCTTTGCTCTGACCATTTTTAGCCTACATATCAAAAAGCAACAATAAATTTAACACTGTACTATTTTCAACCTTGAGAGAGCAAAATTTGGATAGCATCTGAATATGTGTTCCATGCTATTAACCCATATTACCCTGCTTGTTTCAGTTATTATTTATTGGCAACAAAGTGGCTACTTCTGTTTTTATTGTGGCTCTAAGGAATGCAGATGTGCCTTGAGAGGACAATGTTGTTCTTTAGAGGGCAACCTTTTTATGCCAAGTCTTTAATGAGTGGCTGATACATTGGCATGCTTTGGATTTTTGGTTCTTTGGTTGTTTCATTAACTTTGTTTACATCATACTTATCACCCAATTCTGTTGAAGATAACATAAAACATAATGCCGAGTCACACAGTGAGGACTCATAAAACCCACAAACAACAGAAAATAAATTAATCTTCCAAAGCATATAGGTCGTCCTTAACTTACAAGTGTAACAAAACCGCCCATTATGGGTGTACATCATGACAGTCATAAAATGGGACACCCACATGATCAGCTCAATTTTATGGTCTTGTGGTGGTTGTTAAGCAAACATCGTGGTTGTTAAGTGAACCAATGGTTCACTATGGACTGATGTTGTCAAAACAGTAAGTAAATATAGGGTTTTTGCAAAACTGTCATAAAATATAGTCACATGACTCCAGGATGCTGGAAATGGCCCTATATGCAGACTCGTTGCTGACTGCTCAACACGCCATTATGTGATTGCAGGAAATGTTTTGGCCATCCTAACTTCTAAAGAAAATTGTACATAATTCAAGGGAGATCAATCATAGCTTTGTACGGTTGCTAAGCAACCAATTATAAGTAAAGGACAGTCTGTATACAATCTTATAAATCTTATAAAAGAAAAGAAAATGGCTGCCAGTCACTATTAACTTTCCTTGTGGGGAGAAGGGGATCAGTATGAGTAAGAGCGCAGATAGAGTAGAGGTGTAAAACTCATGTCATTATAGCAGCATCATGTGATATATCAGGACTTTTCCCCTTCGCTAAACCAGGCATGGGTGTGGCCAGCGCATGATGTATCTGGCCTGCAGATCATGAGTTTGAGAACTCTGAGATAGGGTTCAACCCTGCTGAATACCACCTCTGGTCCTAGTTTATGTAAGGCTAACACCAGAACCAATATTTCTGGACAAGCTATTTATTTACATTATAGTATGAATGGTACAACTTTGCTAGCGTTTAATCTGAGGTCTGCAGTTGTGCAAAGTGATGAAATGAGTTGATGTAATGTGATTAGTCTACGTGCTATTGCTATCAGGGTATTTAACTTTGTTATTTTTCCCCCATCACTATCTTTCTATTTCCTTTTTTGTAATCCCATAACTGTTAATATTATTTTTAAACACTGGAGATATCTTTACAGAATATTATATACACACTTTATAAAGCAAGCAGACAAAGATAGAGTGGTACTTAAAGTTCTTTAAATCTGTTTTATAAAGACAAATTAAATCTGAATTTAAATCTGCATTCATAAAGACCCTTGATTGCTGAGTGATATTCTTAGAAAATATAATTCTACCTTTGAAAGTAGAATGATCAACATCTTTGAAGCCTTTGAGTTTATCGTCTCTATATGGTTTTAATTTGAAATGCAATCAGAACATCGGCTCTCAAAAATTCTGTTGATTATAAAAGCTTTTATACATTATCCAATACAAGTTTTTTTCTCTGTGTCCTTCACTGTCTGATTAATATTTTCAATCATGAAGAGACATGAGGATATGGCTTTTTCCTCAAGTTAAAAAAAAAACTTTGGTGTTTATATCTTTATATTCACATTAAGCAATGTGAATGCATAATATGGATAAAAGAGAACATTCCCATAGTTTTGTTGATGTAGATTAGATTAGCAGTAGCACTTAAACTTACATGTACTTCTTTACAGTACTTTACAACCCTCTCTAAGCAGTTTATAGAGTCATCAACAATTTGGGTCCTCATTTTACTGATCTTGGAAGGAGGGAATGCTGAGTCAACCTTGAATCATTCAGAATCAAACTGCTGGCAGTTGGCAAACAGCCTGCAATACTGCATTCTAATCGCCATGATGGCTCTTTTATATGATGACTTATCTTAGTGTCTCCTTTCCTTTTAACTATGAAAATTGATTTGACATATGAATAACTTTCAACATTATTACATCCATCTTTTCCACCAACTATGTGCCAAAATTAGGATGGTCAGTGCTCTCTACCCATTAATTGTAACCATATGGTGGAACAGTGTGACATAAAAATCTATCATTTTTTTGCTCATGTGAACTAAAGTACCAATCAAATAAAATACTCTGGGAATGAAATACATTGTGATGAAAGATCACATAGTTTTACACTAGATGTATTAATCATTATAGTCACACCACTTGGTTTGTGTTGATCAGTCTGTGACCATAGATGGCTGTACACCTAGGGTGGTTTTCTT
The DNA here is from genome assembly GCF_051295495.1 of Thamnophis sirtalis. Classification (NCBI taxonomy): domain Eukaryota; kingdom Metazoa; phylum Chordata; class Lepidosauria; order Squamata; family Natricidae; genus Thamnophis; species Thamnophis sirtalis. Next base: position 119,240,015 of record NW_028261382.1, read on the forward strand.
CAGTGGAGGATTCCTACTCTTTGTGATTAGAACTGAATAGAACACAGCAAGGTCTCAAGTAAATCATCTAGAAATAATGCAGTTCTTGTACATAAAGGGCAGAATTCCACACTCCTGGTGATCCAAAAGCTTCATAACCTATGTGATACATCAGAAGGAAATGAATGACCAATAATTCATTTTAAATTACATTATGTTTACTCATATAGGTATACCTATAGATAGCTCTAAGTAAGCAGAATGTATTTTAAAATGAATGATTTAGAAAGTATAAAATAAAACTAAAGGAAAATCTCTCTTTCACACACACACACCCCAAAACATACCCCATCCCTGTCCATATTGTGATATAGCAACATCCATTTATAGTACTTAGTGTTGACTTTGGTTTCCAAGAGAATATGTCCTCTGAACCCATTTTTCCTTGTTGTTGGTTTGTTTTGGTGACCATAGTGCTCAGTGTGAGTCATTACTATAGTTTCACTATTAATTAGTTAGAAATTATTGTGAGGTTTATATTTTGAGGACATGGTAGACTGTTAAGAGTAAATAAGGGAAGGAAGTAAGGAAGTGTGAGTAATTCACCTTTATTTGGAATTGGAAGTTGAAAGTGAGTCTCCTTCATCCTATTAGACTTCTAATTTGCACTCCATTCCATTAACTAGGGTATTCTGTGGACCACCTGTAAGGGTCAGGATTTGGGACACTAAATTCCTTCCTGAAAAGGGAAGTCCAGATGATGGTCTTGGGAAGATCTCAGATCTGTGAATATTCTAATATGAAATGCCACAGGCTTTTTTTCTCTTACTCATCCTAGTTAACATCTACATGAAGTCATCTGTCACTTACAGAAGAGGGTCTGAATTGGGTGAAAACTCTCAGATGAAATCCTGTCAAGTTGTAGTCATAATTTGTCAATAAACATCTGGACAATCCAGTAATGTAGATTCTTAAGGTATTCCCCACCCGTGAAAATGTAATTTGTGCCTCCTGGACTCCAGCAAAAGTAATTGGATTGGCACAGGGGGACTTTTACAGAGTTATGAGTGGCAGGACCAGGTTACTTTGAAGATAGTAATTCATGTTCCACTACATGGCATTATCTTCGGAAATGACCCACAAGTTGGTCATATATCCCCTTCTCCTTATATTGTGCATGAAGCATGGAGCAAGAGACAGGTTTTTTTTCCTGTAGAAGCCCCACTCTGTGGAACATTTCCCCCTAGATATTCATTTGACCCTGGATCGATCGATCTTTCTTCCTTCCTTCCTTCCTTCCTTCCTTCCTTCCTTCCTTCCTTTCTTTCTTTCTTTCTTTCTTTCTTTCTTTCTTTCTTTGCCAAACTAGAAAAATGAATAATAGTTTGGCATGCCATTAGTTCTACTTTGGCCATGATATTGTTGATTATATATTTTTTTTAATGTTTGATACCTTCTTTTGCCTCTAATTAGCTTTTATGGTTTTTTGCTAGCTTTCCAAAATCCATTTCCAGTGTGGAGGATTAATAATACAGTTTAAATAATAAAAAAGTCAAGATGGCACAATCACAATCACATCCGCTTTTTCATGCACATAGAGAGACTTAAAAACTTGGGGGAAATATGCAAGAAGATAACATAAGGCAAAAAGGCCGAAACATTCTTTAACTTCTAGGAAGCAAGATAAAATTTAGAATTAATTTGGGTAAGTTCCTCCTTCATTCACTAAGGAGGAAGGGAGGTAAAGCACAATCAAGCTTTCAAGATTGTGTTCTTACAGCCAACCTCAATAAAGCACAGGACTAATCTTCCCATGAAATTGATTTCCATGTGGAACTGATTTTATACCTAGTAGGTAGTTGGGAATTGATTTGTCAATCTTGGAGTCATCTTTGAGATCTTCAGGGTTGTCATAGTGAGGCTCAGTTGAGCTGTAGGAAAAGGAGGTGGGAGTAGAGATAGCTGGTAGGGGGATATGTAGTCAAAATAACATTCTTTCTCTTGGGAACCAAGGACACTCTCACCAGCACCTGTAGGCACCTGTATGGGAGGTATCTGGGATGGGAAGAGAGACCTGATTGGGACATGTGATGGTTGTATGTAATGTATGTAATGTGGGGATTTTGAACTGGGTGGGGAAAACCTGGGGGACTTCAGATTTGGGTTTTCACCCGCTGTGCCAATATGACATGCCTAATAAATCTAAATTGAGAGTGAACTCCTACCTTGGCGTTTCAATTTCCTATGGGCTGTTACTTGGAACCCTGACACGATTATTTCTAAAAGTTGTGTCAGAGTTTGTTGCATACATTCAAATCCACAAGCACACACAGATAACTGATTCAGCTGGATTCATTAACTTCTTTATATACATAATGATAGATGAGTAAATGTACAATACCAACAGGTGGTTCTTCCAAGTAAACACAAGGCAGGAGAGTTAAAGACAAACACAAGTAGTTAGCTTCATTTCAGCAGACAAGCCTAAACAGACTGCTTAAGTTTCTGTTTCAATTCTCTGCACAGACTCAGATCAGTTTAAGCTCCCATTGGCTGACTTAGTTGCTTTGCATATTCATTGGCTGACCTTGTTCCCATGTCTCTCCCAGTCATGAATATTTAAACAAGTCATTTTGGTGACTACTCAGCTTAATAAAACTTAATTATAAAACCATGAAGTTTTGCACTTTTAAAGGAAGTTCCAGTTACTCCAATTAAAATTCTCCTGTGCTGCATTAGAAACAGGGAATTAAATACATAGTGTTCTACATGTGCAGCACAAACTTCAGACTCTGTCTTTCTCTTCCCTTGATCAAAGAAAACCACTGCTCCAGGCTCATTCTTAAGAGCCCTGCCAATGAGACTTTAAATTCCCATTGATGAAGCACATAAGTCCCTAACAGCTGTGTGGAATCTGAATCTCACAGGATTTAACAGTCCACATGGAGATTTTAAAGTTTCTCACCCCAGATAGTATTTATGCTCAATGTCCTGAAGCAACCCTATCTTCTAATACACCTCATGTCTCTAAATTTTGCTTCCAATATCTTTTGCTATCCATTTTACTTTAAGCATTGATTGCAGATCCTTGTGGTTTTTTTTTTAGTATTTATGTGTAACTGCTTATTTTAAGTGTAAAATAGGAATTTCTTTTAAGTTTGCTTTTTTGGGAGGGGGCTTTCTCCCTTCCCCTCATTCTTCCTCCACCACCTCCTCCTTACGGCTTTATCTTTGTGTAGCACAATTTCAGCAAATGGCTCTAATCTATATCTTTGTGAGCCACCAAGTAGATTAATAACAGCATGTAAACATGAATGTCAGTTAATTAGGAATTTGTTAAAGATAAAAGATAAAATGCCCCTTTGAAACTTGTAAGAATTTGAGATTAACACTGTAGTAAAAGTAAGCCTGGATGAAAGAAAAGAATGCATAAGGAAGAATGACTACTTTTCCTCCCTCCCACCCTCCCTTCCCATTAGGTTTTGGCTAAAATTAATGTAAGAGAGAAAGAACTTGCAGGAGCTTATACTTTGTGCAAGCTAACAGAAGAAACTAGTAACTGTAAGATTTTCAGAATTAGATGTGGTCTAAAATAACTCAACAGTTTCACAATTCCTTTCATGTTCTATACCAGGGGTGTCAAACTCTATTTCATTGAGGGCTGCATCATGTGTTTGACCTCGGGGTGGCCGGGGGGGGGGGGGGGGCATGACCAGGGTTGAAATGGCCAGCTTGATGTCACTCATGTTGGGGTCACCTGTGGTGGCCCACATGCTCTGCCAGTGAAAATGGCTCCCAATTTCCATGCAGCCCTCCCGAGCTCAATTTTGGCTGTCAGTCCTTCACTGTTTTCAGGGGGGCCCATGGGCCAGATTTAAGTACCCTGTGGGTCAAATTCAGCTCATGGGCCTTACATTATACACCCCCAGTTCTACACTGTTCATGGGATGGATGTTATTATGAAGGTTCTATGGTTGTATTTTTCCTGTCTCTAGTTTTAAAAAAATGTTATCTCCAGGAAACCTGTATTGTAACCATGGGAGTCATACATGACAGCAGGAATTGAGTCCCCTTGGGGAAAAGGGCGGCATATAAATGTAATCAAATCAAATTAAATCAAGAATTGAATATGGTTGAATAAATAAGAATTACCATCTTCCCCTGAAAATAAGACCTCCCCAGATGATAAGGCCAATTGGGCTTTTGAGCGCATGCTCAAAAATAAGCCCTCCCAAAAAATATTGCAACGCAGCAGCAGCAGCCATGAAGTGACCACGCTCCCCACCTCCTGCACCTCAAAAATAATAAGACCTCCCAGAAAATAAGGCCAAAAACTTATTTCAGGGGTCAAAAGAAAATAAGACCCTGTCTTATTTTCTGGGAAACACAGTAGGTTAGATGGTAATTTTGCTAAAATTTAATTCAAAGGCATGAGTGATTATGGGCGCATAAACACCACCATTATGCAAGCTGCACTGGTTAGCTGTAGGCTTTCTGGTGAAATTTAAGGTAGTGGTATTCCCCTATAAATTCCTGCATGAGGCAGCTTCTGAGTATTTGCAGGGCCACCAGTAATTTCTTCTCATCGAAATAAGATGTTGCACAGTTGACATGCTCCAGGTCCCATCAATTTAGCAGTTTCCTCTTATGGGGACCAACAAAGTGGGCCTTCTCTATTGTTATAACTGTCCCATAGGCAGGGATGAAATCAACTTACCTTCACTATCGGTTCGTAAATGTGAGTGTTGAACCAGATAGAACTAGCTAAGTTGCACCACTGCCCATAGAACAGTCCCCCCAAATGTGGATGATCCTGGCCATAAGATCCTTTACCAAAAAAACACTTGAGGATCTGATTCTTTCCCCATTGGGGGAAAATTGTCTTGTGAGACCAGGTTGTTTTTCTGAGATTGAGTTCTGAGGTTTAGATTCTAAGCTGGCTAAGCTGGTATTTTTACTGATTTCTTTTCTTTTGGTGGCCTCAGTGAGCGTCCCACAAATGCATGATGAGTAGCTAGCCACACAAATTAAAATAATAAATAAATTATCTAGAACCTTAGGGCTTCCAGCTAAATGCTAATCAAAATTAGTGGGTTTTTTTCCACAAAAAGTTAGGTATGTGCTGCCACTGCTGTGATTTTTAACTGGAGGATGGCTTTGCTTTATTTGCTATTAGCATTATATATTAAAGATGATGAAAGATGGGTTGCATCTTATTGGTGAGTGAACACCTCTGGATCCAGATGAATAGGCAGATACTGGCCAATCAATTAGACATTGTGGTAGCTGACAAGGACTAGAAGACAGCAGTGGTTAAGTGTCAAGTGACAGCTACATCTGGAAGAAGGAGTATGAGAAACTGGAGAAGTACCAGGGCCTGAAGGAGAAATTGGAGAGGATGTAGACAGTAAAGACCCAAGCGATCTTAGTGATCATAAGGTTAGTTGCGGTTGTGACTCCTAAACGGGGAGATAGTTCCAACATCTGAGCTTCTATCCAGAAGATGCAATGCTAGAAACAGCTACTAAATCTGCAGTGATGTATCCATATCATATCATATCATATCATCTATTATCTATCACACTGATAGATGATAGATTTTTGTCGTTCTGTGACAAAAGTGTGTGCACGTGTGTGTGCCCTTAATCCAATGTGCCATGACCCCCACTACTCCTGCACATGTGTGTGTTTCCTCCCACGTGCAACCCGCCCACATGTATGCATGTGTAACCCCCATGCCCCCATACATGCATGTGCGCCCCCATGTCTCCTGCATGGGCCCTGTCCCCATGCATGCATGGCAGAAACCTGAAAACCAGCTGGCCGGTGGGAGGTGCAAATGCATGTGCATTGGAGCTGAGCTGGGGCAATTGCTTGCATGCCCTCAGAGAGGGTTCGGTGTGGCACTTGTGGCACGCATGCCTTAGGTTTGCCATCATGGATCTATCTATCTATCTATCTATCTATCTATCTATCTATCTATCTATCTATCTATCTATCATCTATCATCTATCAAACTACCTACCTGTATCCTCTACCTCTCTACCTACCTCTCTACCTACCTCTCTGTCTACTTCTCTACCTTACCTTACCTTACCTTACCTTACCTTACCTTACCTTACCTTACCTTACCTTACCTTACCCTACCCTACCCTACCCTACCTACCTACCTACCTACCTACCTACCTACCTACCTATCTATCTATCTATCTATCTATCTATCTATCTATCTATCTATCTATCTATCTATCTATCATCAATTCATCCCTGTCTATATCTATCTATACATACATACCATTACAGATCTAGTAGTAGGAATAAAACTAATTTATCACATCATGCTGAATTTTTCGTGGAATATGAAGATATTTCCTGGAAATTAAGCTTTCAGGTACTAAGTGATGAATATGTGACACTCATGATTTGTTAGCTACCCTAGCCATCTTGCAGTGCTATTCAAACTAATGCACATTTTATACAGATTATAGATTGCAATCCAAATGAAAATAAACATATAAAACAACCCCTTTAGCTAGACTATCTGATATCCATTTTCTTGGTTTAATGGTATAATTGATTCCTAGCTGCCTGGCGGCCTTAGGTATCCTATTTCCCCCACCTCTTCTCAGGAAAGCAGAAAAATCTGGCCATTCATTTTGTTTACTTGAGAACCTGGCAGGGTGTTGGGGCTTAGGAAATTTGCATATTCATGAGTCATTAAATACTCTCCAAAAGACAGCAAAATCAATGTCATTTTAGTATTTGGTGTGCTTGAGCGTGCTTTCTAAATTCATTATTTCCACTTCAAATATTGCAGCATGCTTTATTTTAATTGCTAAGCACTCTGACCTAAATCCGGTGGGGCAGTTCTGCAAATGTAATAGATGAGTCATTAAGAACGGTGCTTTATAATTAAGCATATGGTTTGCTAACTCTTATTTGGTTCGTATTAACTTGCGTTGCTTGCTTTGCTTTTTCCAGAACCCCGAAACTCTCATTTGTCTATAACTGTCATAGGGCAAGCATCTGCATCTCTTCCCATATCAGAGCTTAATTTAAACTATAGGCAGTTCAATCTATACTATTGCTTACCTCAAGGATCTCTGAGCACATGCAAAATACCCTTTCCACCACTGCACAGTCAGAATAGCAAATTAGTGGAAAGGATTTCTGTGTCAGAAATATAAATTCATTTCCTTTTTTTTAGATTATAATATTGTGGCAGAATGTGATCTGGGTTCCCAAGAGGAAGGGATTGCATTCCAAAAAGCAAAGAGGCAACAAAGCAGGGAGAGTTTGGGTATGGATTAAAGAATAACAGAGTTGGAAGCACAGGTGGGCTGCTGTGGGCTCGCACAGGTTCGGGCGATCCTGTATCTAAGGATCTGCCCAGTTTGGCAAACCCACAAATCCCACCCCTGGCTGATCCCACCCATCCTGCCCCACACCTCCCAGGAGTCTCCTCATGGCCTGTTTGGCATACAAAGTGAGTACAGGGCCTGCACAGAGGCTCAGGGAGAGAGAAAAATGGGCCTCTTGGAAGTTATGGAAGGCTGGAAAAGGGCCCATTTCCAGCCTCCAGAGGGCCTCTGGAGTCTGGGGAGGCCATTTTTGCCCTCCCAGAGGCTTGAGGAAAGCCTCTGGAGTCGGGGAGGGTGAAAAACAGGCCTCTGGAAGCTCTGGAAGGCAAGAAACAGGAGTACTTGAAGTAACTCATCTCAAATGATCTAAGTGCCAATGCTTACTGCAACAGCATTGCCAAAAAGGCATTAAAGTTGTAAATCTAATCCTGCATAGCTTCTTCTCCGGTAATATTGAACTGCAAACTAGGGCATACAAAACTTTTGCTAGAGCAATCCTGTTATACAGCTCATCTGTCTGGAATTCGTACTGCATATCAGACATAAATGCAATCGAGCGAGTCCAGAGATATTTCACGAAAACAGTCCTCCACTCCTCTGCTCGCAACAGCATACCTTATGCCACCAGACTTGAAATTTTGGACTTAGACAACTTAGAACTTTGCCATCTTCAATCCAACCTAAGCGTAGTACATAAAATTATATGCTACAATAGCAATAGCAGTAGACTTATATACCGCTTCATAGGGCTTTCAGCCCTCTCTAAGCGGTTTACAGAGAGTCAGCATATTGCCCCCAACAATCTGGGTCCTCATTTTACCCACCTCGGAAGGATGGAAGGCTAAGTCAACCCTGAGCCGGTGAGATTTGAACCGCTGAACTGCTGATCTAGCAGTAGCCTGCAGTGCTGCATTTAACCACTGCGCCACCTTGGCTCGTACAACAATGTTGTACCTGTAAATGAATACTTCAGCTTCAACCACAACACACAAGCTCATAATAGATACAAATTTACGGTAAATCATCCAAACTTGATTGCAAAAAATACGACTTCAGTAACACAATTGTCAATGCCTGGAACTACCTGATAAAGTGGTTTCTTCCCCAAAGCCCTAAAACTTCAACCCTAGACTGCCTAGTATCAACCTCACTCTATTCCTAAGAGGTGTTTAAAAGGTGTGCATAAGCACTCCAGAGTACCTATTGTCCCTGTCCTAATATTCCCTTGTATTTGTATGCATTTCATGTATTCATAATCATGTTTATACATATACCTGTTATCTAATGCATGCTTGATGAAATAAATAAAATTAAATAAAAATTAAAATCTCCCATGCCTAAAGCAGGGTAAAAACTTGGTCTCCTGATTTCTAGCTTGGTGTCTTAAATCAACAAATAGCATCTTTTCCATTAAATCGAAACTCAGTTAAGATCAAAGACATTAGCTGTCTTCAAGTTTAATGTATCTGTTGATAAATGAGGTCCATAATATACATATCCGATTTCTGAGATTAAGTTTCTATAACCTAATTCTGTTTTTCCTGGAATAATCTTGCAATATATGAATCTCACTTTCTTGATTATAATTATATGTTGCAGAGTTTGACATTCTTTCTTTAACATGATTTAATTGATTTCCTTCAAATTGAAAGAAGTCTTCTTCTGTGGTCCACAAGGTTAGTTTTGGATACCCCTGATAAGCTAGACCACAATTTCTCAGCCTCAACAAGTTTACTTCTAATATTTTCATTCCCCCAGCCAGTACTCTCAGTAGCTTTGATCTAGTGTTCATGGTCACTATCTTTGATATTGTTTCTACATATAGCAAATTTGCCAAAAACTTGGTTTGAGTTGTCAAACTTATTTTATGTAGTTTTCTTTCTGGTAGCACTATGCTGCTAACTAGGGCATACAAAACATTTGCCAGACCTATCCTTGAATACTACTCACCTGCCTGGAACCCACATTGCATTTTGGACATTAAAACATTAGAGAGGGTCAAGAGGTATTTTACTAGAAGAATACTCAATTCCTCTGCCCGTAATAAAATTCCTTATACCACCAGGCTTGAAATATTAGGCCTGGATTACCTTGAACTATGCCCTCTACATTCTGACTTGAGCTTAGTGCACAAGATAATCTACATAACGTCCTACCTGTTAAAGACTACTTTTACTTCAATTGCAATAATAGAAGGGCTATCAATAGATACAAACTAAATGTAATCTGTTCTCATCTTGATTGCAGGAAAAACAATAGAGTAGTAAATGTGTGGAACATCCTAACTGATCCTGTTGTTAGTTCCTCTAACCCCCATACCTTTTACTTTAAACTGTCTACCGTGGACCTTATGTGTTTCTTAAGAGGTCCCTAAGGTGGCATGCATAAGTGCACCAGCATGCCTACCATCCCTGTCCTACTGTCTCCATTTATATGTACTCTTTTTATGTGTTTATGGCTATGTTTTGCTTATTTATATCCATTTATGTTCCATTTTTTAATGTTCTCATACTTGTTTCCTTGTACTTGTTTAGATAGATAGATAGATAGATAGATAGATAGATAGATAGATAGATAGATAGATAGATAGATAGATAGATAGATAGATAGATAGATAGATTTCAAAAGAAAGCATAATGTGGGAACTCTTCCCATCTGTTCCCTGATAGTTAAATGATTAATATTTTTCATGTTCGTTAATAAAGAAAAGAAATAGGGTAAGACATTGTTTGCCACTAATACTTTCATGTCTGTCACAAAACAGATGTATTGCATGTTCAGAATTCATTTTGAAACATAAGGCCTTCTAATTAAATCTTTTGTTCATATATAGAAGGCATGATTCTAAATACTTTCTGATATGATTGATTTGAGAAAATGATTTGGATCAGCAAGATACTTAAATATTTCTAAAAGATACTTCTTTTCTGATTGTGCCTAAACTTCATCATTTATTTCTGGCCCATATGTGAAGGGAGATATCTCAGCCAATCAATACCCAACCATTGGCTCTAATCAAGATCAATCAGAAGCAGTCACTTTTGCAACAACACTTGCTGATTGCAGAATAGTGTTGCTAAAATGGTATGTGAAAGTGACCTTGGGAGATAGGGGGACAAACCACAGCCAGGGGAACTGTCAGATAAGAGGCAGGTTGGCCTGCAGAAGGAATGTAGACAGAGCAAATGTCTCAGAAAGGAATCTTCCTGGTTTTTTTAGGCTGTAAAGGCAATGGAGACAAATGTACCTTTAGATTTGGAAAATTCTGTTAATGTAACCCTACAATAAAGTTAGAGCTAGTTCTTCTCGGTGTGCTGCTTCTTTGAACTTCCTTACAAGGGAAACTGTTTGTAAAAATAACTTTGGACTAGAGGAATGACATGGCTTAATTGCATTGGTTTAGTCATGGCATTGACTCCATGAGGAACTGTGCATAATCAGCTGACTCAATGGGTATTGTCAGGTGTAACTCATTCAACATCCAAGAAAGGAAACTCCAAACTCCAATTAGTTAGAGAAAATGTACTTTTACTAAATAAAACAGTGAAAGTGAAGCAAGATCTGAGGCAAAAAGGCATGAACTTGTACATATCAAACATTTGCCCAAATCCATCCCCCCCCCCAGTTACCCCGGCCCAATATCCAATCTCCAACCCCTAAGGGTGTCGTGTGTGGTGCATCTTCAGGTGGCCTCATTCAGCTGGTATGCAGAGACAGTTGGCCTTGACCAAACCCAAACAAGAACCTTCAGCATGTGCAGAAGATGGTGAGAACAAAACTCCCTTTTTTGAGATGTCTCCACCAGCATGCTTCCCCTCCCAAATACCATGAACCCCCTCACTCCCTGTTACTATTGCAGCCAATAGCAAGCAAGTGAGATAGAGACTGACAAGATATATTCAACTATCCAATTTGCATGATGGAAACAAAAATTAACATTGTTGGATAGGAATAGATTAAGTTTGGACAGTATGATATAAAGTGTCTTTATCCAAGTATCAGCCTGGCATTCAGTAATTTCCGTAGCTTCTATAAAGTTATTTACAGTCCTAGAAACAGACTCTGAAAAATTATTAATTCATTTAATGCTTCTGGGTTTCTTGAAGTATCCGTAGGTCATGTTAAAAAAGAAAAAGAAAAAACAAAGATTACCCACAGAAGGCAACATCTCTGTCCACGGATCCTTTTTTTCTTCTTCAAGTAAATGCCATGGCTTATGACAAACTGGTCTTGAGACTTTCATTAAAAGGGCACTGCTGGCACAGTTGCCGCATATATCACACTAGAATTTCACAAGTATGGAGACATTTAGAAAAAAAATAGTGACTCTACCTAAAATTGATTGAAGACACATGGACAACATTATAGTACATCAACGGGGAGAATGGAAAAATAATCTGAAGATCACACTCACCAAACATGATACAATATTCAAATGCCTTGTTTCTGTAGCAGCAATAATTAATTACCGTAGAAAATAGTAATGAGGATAGGCCATATTCAGGCTTAGATAAAAGATTTATCTAATGCACAGAATAAAACCACTTCCCTAAACAACCTCTTGTTAAATGGCATCTTGATGCCTGTGAGGCCTCACTTCCATCACAAACTTGTATTTATTCAACTGCCTAAGGATGCATTTAAAAAGATAAACATTGTAATCCTTGTCTGTGACTTAAATTCCTGTGTCATAATTATATTGCAATAGATCTTCTATTAATTATCTCTACCTATTATTTCATCCAAATTATTCTGCACCATCTCATGATATTCCTTGGTCACATAAATCTTAAGATATATGCATATCTACATACATACATACATACATACATACATACATACATACATACATACATACTGTACATCCATCCATCCATCCATCCATCCATACATACATACATACATACATACATACATACATACAGTTCTTGATTTATGACAACAATTGGGATTCATAATCCTTATTCTAAGCAAGATGGCTGTTAAGAGACTCATGTTCAATTTTACAAACTTTTTTACCATGGTTATTAAGTGAATTACTGCAGTTGTTAAGTGAATCATGCGGTCATTAAGCAAATCCAGATTACCTTATTGATGTTGTTGGAAACCAGTTGGGAAGAGCACAAATGGCTATTACAAGATCCTGGGACACTGCTATCATTGTAAATACATGCCAGTTGCCAAGTACCCAAATTTTGATCATGGGGATGCTGCAATGGTCATAAATGCAAGGATTGATTGTCACTCCCCCCCTCAAGTGATGTTGTATCTTTGAATAGTTGCTAAATGAATGGTTGTAAGTTGAAGACTAACTGAATATATAGGAATTCTTTGAATTTGCAGGCTTGCAGGCTAATCTTTTGCAAACAGGATTCAATCTCATTTAACCTAGGTCAAACTACAGAGCTCATTCTGAATTTCCAATATTTTAATAAGTACACTGCTTGACTACATATTCAGCAGCTAAAAGTCAAAGCACGTGTTTGTTGTTAGTTGCAAAGTCATGTCTAGCCCATTGTGACCCCATGGACAATGTTCCTCCAAGTACATGCTATTAATGAGATAATTATCTGAAGAATTTCTGTAGGTTCAATATAAAAGAACTGCAACAATAATTTGTACAATCAGGGTTAGAATCTTTTCTACCTGTCTTTATAATTCCAGATTTTGACACTGCATTTTTTTGAATCTGATGATTATGAAAAGTAATGTACAAATCTCACACTCTTTGACAGGACTACTTCCTGAAATAAAGACTCGATCTGAAAAGCAAAACTGTGACCATTAAATTTGGAACAGCATTAGAGAAAATCAGCTGCATCAATTGAATTTCCCATTGCCTCAAATTAGCCTTAGGGATTAGCATGATAAGCTGCTTAGCCACTCATATTAAGTCTAGAAGAAAACACACCGAAAATGAACCTTGGGAAACAAGTAATTTCATTCTATCAACAGTGAAGTCACCCTTGCAGCAATCATAGTATTATGCAATGGCTTTGTATGATAAGGGGGATAGACTACCCATAAAAAGTTCCCAATATGTTCTCCCTGAGTATATTATGTATGTGTGTCATGCATGTTAAATTGGCTTGTGGTCTGGACCCAACTTGTAACATATTAATGGAATAAATACGAAGAATGTCATAGTTAATTTATAATTATAACCTTTATTTCCTTGCAGCTGCTGCAAAATCTCCTACTTGCAGAATAAGGGATAAAGTCACTGTCCAAATGGCTTTCTTCCAGTTACTTTTAAACTTCAGAGACTCAAGTACACTCAGCTCTAAGAGGTCCAATTCCTTTGGAGGGTTTCCCTTATGATCTAACTGCGGGAATCTATTTCTCCTGACTTGTTTTCTTTCTTCACCTGCAGAGGAAAAAATAGATTTATAACAACGTTTTTGAAGCATTCAGCTTTTTCCTTTTATTTTTGATCATTGCTTTCTTTATGTTATCATGGCCTGTTATGCAGGGATGTGTATGTGTGTATAACTCAACATAGAGGGCAGATTTGTGCATACCATCCATTTTAAAGGGAGTCCTTGGTGCTCTTTGTCAAAGTGTGCACAGTACAGAGTTTTATCTTTTAAACAGTGGTTTATCTACAACACACACACACACACACACACACACACACACACACACACACACTCTTACATACATGGAATAGGCAAATACCAGGCAATCAATTTTCAACTATGACACAGAAGCACACACGGAGAGAAACTACAATGGAGATAGAACATGAGGAGAGAAAGAGATGCCCTCACATGGTCTCCCTTATATAGACAGCTTCTTAAAGTGGCAGTAACCCTGCTGACTCATTCTCATTTCATCATCTTCCTTTAAAGTTTTACAGCAGCTGTTCAGCTGTTAAATGATCATTACCTTAACACTCTTTGACATTGGTTATTTTCTTGCAGATGTTTCATTATCCAACTATCATCATCAGAGCTAGAAGGGAATGGAGTTTTCTCTGTGTTTACATCCTGAGTTGTTTATCATTTGATTGTCCCAAAGGTGCTTTCTCAGGAGGCAACTTGACTTTCTGATTTTTCTTTGAAGATGTTTCACTTCTCATCCAAGAAGCTTCTTCAGCTCTGAGAGCCAGTTGCCTCTTGAAAAAGCACCTTTGGGACAGCTATGACTTGGATGACTGAGAATCCCCATAGACATTTATCATGTGATTGTTTGCTGAGTTGATATTTCCTTCATTGGGGTGTTACTTACAGGTTGGTTGTTGGTCTTATTCATCTCTGCTTTTCTGGGTGATGATTCCAGGCAATAAAGTGTTTTAATCTTGTTTCCTTTTTGATTGTCTCTTTTAAATGCTATGTATTGGTGTTATACCTGTCTACATATCTATACGTCTTTAGTATGTCATATCTCTGGAAAAAATTGCTTAGGATCCTGAACAGAAAAACTTGGAAACACTTTTCTTTTTAAGGGAAATGTTAAAGGTGCTGTACACAATTTGTAAAGCAGAACAGCTCCTCTGGGCTGCCAAGCACCAGAAGAACTGAAAACATGGGGCTAATTGTGGTATTAGCTCAGTAAATCCAAGTTATTGAAAGCTAAGCTGAAAAACAAGAAATATACCACAAATTAGCATTTTGTACAGCAGATGCAAAGGCCTTGCAAGATATGGTCAAATGCTGTGATGCGTCTATACCTTCAACAATCAGAATCAGACAAACCATGGTATTCCCTGTGACAATCTACAGAAGCAAAGGCTGGGATTTGAAAAAGCAAAATAGTAAGAGATTTGATGCCTTCGAGAATTTGGTGTTGGAAAAGTTTCCCAAGAATACTGTGAACAGGCAAGAAAATGAGCCAATGGATCTTCAGGCAAATCAACCCAGAATTCTCACTCAAGGCATCAATGACAAAATGATCGAATGAATCTACTTCACTATCATTATGCAAAGATACAGTTTTTTGGAGAAAGTTGTAATAATGGGAAAGTTGGAAGGAAAGAATTGGATAACCAATAGTAAGGTGGATGGACACAGTTATAGTATATAACTCAGTGGCTACAACTGCATCCTTAATAGGCCTAGAAATGGGCTTTGGGTAGATAATCCTGGAGTAAAATCTATCTATATTTTCTGTAGTAATTAAAAAAGTATTTGATGGCACATAATTAATCAAGCTGCAAAACTAAAGGACATATATGGGAAATTGAGCTGTTGAGTTTTTTACAACCTGATCTAAATGAAAAAAAAAATAGATAGATAGATAGATAGATAGATAGATAGATAGATAGATAGATAGATAGATAGATAGATAGATAGATAGATAGATGATAGACAGATAGATATAATATAGATAAATAATATAGGAAAGAAAGAAAGAGAAAGAGATAGATAGATAGATAGATAGATAGATAGATAGATAGATAGATAGATAGATAGATAGATAGATAATAAACAAACAAACAAACAAACAAACAAACAAACAAACAAATAAATAAATAAATAAATAAATAAGCCTAGTGTGTAAGCATAGACTCAGTGCATACAGATTCAATACATGCTAAAGAAAGACTCCTCTGAAGAAAAGGCTGGTGTGGTGGAGATAATAATACTTGATAAGAAAAGTCTACATAGCTAGTACTTGATTTAAAACAGTTTGCTTAGTGACAGTTCCAAGTTATAACAGCACTGAAAAATGTGACATGGCCATTTTTCACACTTATGATCTTTGTAGCGTCACCATATTATCAAAATTCAGATGTTTGGTGACTGCTTCATATTTATGACCCTTGCTGTGTCCCAAGGGCATGTGATCACCTTTTGTGACCAGACAAGCAAAGTCAATGGAGAAGACAGATTCATTTAACACCATGTTACTAACATATCAACTGCAGTGATTCACTTAACAACTGTGACAAGAAAGGTCATCAAATGGGGCAAAACTCACATAACAAATGTTTCACTTAACAACAGAAATGTTGAGCTCAATTGTGGGAATCACTCAGAGTACTACCTGTATAGAAAATGGCTGCTTGATTGTTCTTACCAGGTCTGTATAAGCAAACTCCCTGACCCTCCTGGGCTGCTTGCCATGAGTCAACACATTGCCCAAATAGAGAAGGAAGCTGATTCTTTACCACACAAAACTTATTTAGAGGGAAGGAAGGATCCAAAGCCCACTCAAGTGAGAACTAGCTTATATGCTCACAGCTGGGCTGGAAGTCTTATTGAGAGTGTTGGTGTGAACTTCACTGTCATCAGATTAATTTGGTTCTTTAGTTACGTATATATTTCGGTTGAGTGTTATTTTGAGTTCTTGTTTCAGATAGCTAAGGCCTCAGAGAGTTTTCATCCCATGTTTGAATGCTTAAAGGAATGGAAGGAATAAACTTCAGCAGGTTCTCTTCAACTTGGACAGTTTGGTGTTTGTTTTCTATTGCTTGCTAATGAGTTCCCAACCTCTCTTTACAAATGTGTATCTACCACTACACAAACTCATTCATCTGGTATAAATAATCAAAATCAGTGGTATTCCCTGTGACACTCTTTGAAAGAGGAGGTTGCATTTTGCAGGCGATAAAAAGAACATTGATGCTTTTGAAAATTGGTGCTGGAGAAATCCCCTGAGAATACCATGCACAGCCAAGAAAAACAAACAAATGGATCATTGAATAAATCAACTCCAAATTCTCACTCCAGGGACAAATGACCAGGTTCAAATTATCCTGCTTTGAATACGTTATATGAGGATCCAACTCTCTGGAGGAAACTCTAATGCTGAGAAAAGTGGAAGGAAAGAGAATAAAACAACGAACAGAAAGGTGGATCGATTCAGTTACAATGGTGATGGAGGCCCCATTGGAAGACCTGAGTGACCAAGTTAGGGACAGATTGTGATGGAGAAAATCTATGCAGTTACTAAGAGTCACCAATACCAACCTGACAGCATATAATGACAGCAGAGGTGAAATTCAGCAGGTTCTGACAGGTTCTGGAGAACCAGTAGCAGAAATTTTGAGTAGTTCGGAGAACCAGCAAATACCAGCTCTGGCTGGCCCCAGAGTTGGGAGGGAATGGAGATTTTGCAGTATCCTTCCCCTGCCATACCCATCAAGCCACGCCCACAGAACCGCTAGTAAAAATTTTGAATTTCACCACTGAATGACAGCTTTCAAAAGATGCCTCTGGAGGACAGTAGCTTTTAAGACTGCTAGGATATGGTAGTCTGTGATTATCAGAGGTGGGATTCTACTGGCTTGGACCAGTTCTGGCAAACTGGTAGCTCTGACGATCATCTAGGACCAAACTGGTTTGCTCTGACGATCAAGTGAGTCCGCCTGCCCACTCCTGTGCTTTCCTGACCTATATCTTCTCAGCTGAGTCACATGGCAGAGTGGATTGCCACGCCTTATCTGTTTTTCTCCCCAGCAGTAATGCGGAAGATAAGTGTTCTCAAAACTGTACACACTTGTGCAGTGCATGTCAGGTGCATGTGCGAGCAAAACAAGTATGTGCGTATGAAGTGCACGATCACTGAACCGGTTGTTAAACCGGTAGGATCCTAACACTGGTGCTTATGATAATGTACTGTATTAAACCAATATAGTGAAAGACTTCATTTTATATTAATTATTACTTAAAGGATCTGCAACATTGTGTACGATAGTTTCATGTGCAATCTCTTAGAGCAGGATTATGCAATCACTTGGCCACTACTTTCATGAGTCAGAAAAGGGGAAGGGCAAAACAGAGCATGATAACCTACCAGGTCTTCATAGTTGACCAAGTCAGAAAACTGACATCACAAGACATACAGAAATTCTGTTCTTTTTATAATATGCTATAATTACAGAATCTTGAAAAACCTGATTGTGTTTCTCATTCTCTCTGTCTCTTACAGTAGTAAAAGGGAAATAAACTTGAATTTATTTCCTCACTACTTCCAGTTTCCTAGGATAAGTTTGTGTTATATCTAAAGCTTGCTGCATATCTTCTTCGAGGCTGTTTTCTTCTCTACATCGTCAGCATCTCATACTTTGCCCATACTTCACAAACTGCTGCCAAGGGTTTCAGCCCAAAAAGCATTTTCTGAATCCAGTCAATCTGGCATGAACACAGCACCTTTAACTTGTAGTTGTGGGTTTGCCATAAAGTTGACATATCTAAAGGGATGAAGAAACACTACTTCAGAACAGCAAAGGAACTGGAATGATTATTATGAGTTTTTAAATCATATTTCGTTGTGGACCTTGTTGAATTTCAAAAAGTGTTGTATTTCCCTGAACAAATACAGCTTGCTTCTGCAAAAAAGATGCTGACATTTGTTTTCCTTCCTTTATTTTTAGTTTTGTTACTTACTATTGTTACTTTAGTTTATTACTTACTCTAAGGATAATTATAAGCTTGCAATATAAAGCCAGTTTGCAAACCATTCTATGTAAGAATTAATTTGTATTTTGTATGGTCATTTGGGAGGTTATAACTTCTCATCTTGATTTTCAGGTACATATAAACAAGTATTTAAATAACCTGGTACAATCTAAAATTGCTATATTGCACACAATTTAAACAGAATTTGGGGACACTGTTACTTCCCACCAAAGGTGGTTCCTTTTTTTTTACTTGCATTTTTACATGCTTTTGAACTGCTAGGTTGGCAGAAGCTGGGACAAGTAATGGGAGCTCACACTGTTACGTGGCGCAGGGCATTCGAACCACTGAACTGCTAACCTTTCTGATAGACAAGCTCAGCATCTTAGCCACATCAATGCCATACACTAATGCCATACATTAATACTAATGACAACAACAACCTTGCAAGTATGTATACTATTTTGCAGACATTTAGAAGGCCTAACATCCTTAAAAGTCATTCATTTGGGAAAACCTGTCTTAAAATACAATAATATGATGGAACTCATGTAAAAAGGAAAGTAAGATTAATATGTTGGAATGGGGAGGGGGGGATGAAACAAATTAGCCAGTCCTGCAAACTTGTTCCTTTGAAGGATGAGTCAGGGAGAAATTCTGGGCAATCACCGATCCTTCCTTTTTTTGTTACAATGAGTTTTGTACAATTGTTCCATTCTTCCCATGCAACGAATTTACCCTCTGACACTTCTGCTGTGCTATTATTGCTGTGTCAGAGGACATCTGTGTTTAAAGTTGATGTGGCCTTTCTGCAATCAACCCCAATTAGAGGACTTCAGAGATTGCAACCACTTCAAGTTCCATAAAGTTAAAATTGGATAAATGAGCTGCCTGCTTACATGCACTTGGTTTGCAAAAACATCTCCAGAAATCAATAGATGATTCCCCCCGCCACTTAAATAAAAAGATAGCAAGGAATTACAAACAGAAATTCAAAGCTAATAATTGGAAGTGGTGGTTTAAAGCTCCCACAGTCTACAGGAAGAACTTTTATCAACGCTGCCACATAGCATACTATGTTCTCTTTCCAAAGTAAGTGCCATAAGGTACATATAGAGCCGAGGTGGCACAGTGGTTAGAGTGCTGTACTGCAGCCACTTCAGCAGACTGTTATCTGCAGTTCGGGGGTTCAAATCTCACCGGCTCAGGGTTGACTCAGCCTTCCATCCTTCCGAGGTGGATAAAATGAGGACCCAGACTGTGGGGGCAATATGCTGACTCTGTAAACCGCTTAGAGAGCGCTGAAAGCCCTATGAAGCGGTATATAAGTCTAACTGCTATTACTATTGCTATTGTTATTCAGAAAAGAAACTGATCTCCCGTGTATAGATGGCAGAATATTTTTATTTATTCATTTCTTAAATTTTTATGCTGCCTGATTCTGGATAACTCTACTAGCTGACAAGTAAAATAAGTAGAACCTCCTTTTCCCTTATCATATGTGTGTTTTATGTTTTATTGTGGAACAGTGGATTAAAAATGCAATAGTTTCAAAGTTGGAGTCTATGCATTTTAATTAGAAGAAAATCAGTGTACGTATCTCTTTAGTTTGAAAGCATTCGTGAAATTGCAGTTGCAAAAGACATTTTTTTTCCTGGCTTATCAGAAAATATGTTGTGATCATGAAAATTTTATTTCTAGATAAGTATATATACGATTGCAGGTTTCCAGCATTATCCATAATTATCCAAAGTTAAATTTCACTCATTTCCACAGAAATGACTTGCAGTTAATTATGTGTGCAGTGGCAGCATCAATATGCAAAGTGATAGGCCTGTTGGATCAACCCTGATTTGATTTGCATTGGAATTCTGAGATTCAAAGAGGGTCTGATTCGATTTAAGATTGGGGTCCAAGATTAGATGGCAGACTGATTCAATTCAAGCTGCTCTGAGATTTAAGATTTGATTTAAAAAAGGCTTTCCCCTCAATTATAATATAACTTCAGAACGCCTAAAGCTCCTTCACTTCTTGGCTGAGTGGGATGAAAATAGAAGTTCTTGCTCCAATTTTAAAATGCTATGTTTAAATGAGCTATGTTTTAGCTACCAGTTCATGTCTTGCATTTTTTAACTTCTGATTTCCGGATTTTTCTGGAGTGGCAGAGCTAATTGATAAGATTGGCTCCTAAATTCTGGACATGGGGGGTTGCCAGGATGGCTGGAACATACTGGCAAAGGTTGGCTACTGGGCAGGAGTTAGAAGAATGAATATTGGCTTGCTTGTATAACGTTATTTCTTTTGATCATTGAATTTTCAAGAGTGCCAGGAGGGCTGGCCTAGCTGCTTATGAAGCTCAGACCTTCTTGGAAGTGTGCCTTTCATCACTGGCAACAATCAGAGTTATGGTTAGCTGGAAAATACTCTGGATTAATTAATTAGGAGAGGCAAAAGAAGCAATTGCATGTAATACAATACCACAAAGATATATTAGCCACAGAGGGAAAATGGTGATGCAGAAAATGAGCCTCTTGTTTTTATAGCAGTAAAATGTTGGCTCTGTGCTATGACTCATTGAGAAAGACTTAAACCTGCCCTGGTTACATAGAATTTAGACATTGATCCAATATTCAGAATACTGTGAGCAAGAAATTGCTATTATTCAACAATTTTAAAGTTTTCCACTAAATACTTAAAATGTAAAAGCTGAATCTCAGCTGTCAAATTGAACTAATTTTATTCATATGCCTTCAATGCAATGGGAAGATTTTTTTTAAAAAAAACTTCTGGAGGCAAGTCATTCCACTTGTTTAACTGTCAGGAAATTTCTCCTTAGTTCTAGGATGGTTCTTTCTTTGATTAGATTTGACCATTATTTCTTGTCCTGTGTTTGGGTGCTTTGGAGAATAGTTGATCCTCTCTTCTTTGTGGCATCCCCTTAGATATTGAAACACACTGATATCATGTCACACCTTTTCATTAAACGAGATATACCCAATTCCTGCAACCATTTTTCATATGTTTTAGCCTTCAATCCCCTAATCGTTTTGATCTTCTCTCTACTCTTTCTAGAGTCCCAATCAGTGGTGAGTTCCGGGCGGTATAGCCCAGTATGTCCATACCGGTAGTAGCTGGGAGCAGCAGCCACTGTACCAGTACAATGGCTCATTTCGACCACCCACCTGCCCGCGTTCCACAGCTGTTTATAATGCAACCAGCCAATTGTGCATGCATGCACAGTGTGACCTCAGTCGAGCAGCTGGGTGTCGCAGTGAGGTGGTGTGCGCAGCGTGCTTGCCCAACTAGGATGCCCGCCCCATGCACAGCGAACCAGCTGTGAAGGGGTCTGGAACCCACTACTGGTCTCAACACACACACACACTCATACACACATATAGCAATAGCAATAGCGGTTAGACTTACATACCGCTTCATAGGGCTTTCGGCCCTCTCTAAGCAGTTTACAGAGTCAGCATATTGCCCCCAACAATCCGGGTCCTCATTTTACCCCCCTCGGAAGGATGGAAGGCTGAGTCAACCTTGAGCCAGTGAGATTTGAACAGCCGAACTGCAGAACTGCAGTCAGCTGAAGTAGCCTGCAGTGCTGCACTCTAACCACTGCACCACCTCGGCTCCTTTTATCCATATCCAAATCCATATCCTTTTCAGTGAGGATAATGAGATGTTCTGGAACACCAATTTCTTTCTCTTAGCTTGATACAGTCAGTATAATCAAATACCTTTCTATAACCAATAAAGCACACATTGATTTCTTTCTGATAGTTTTTAGCTTTCTCAGTTAACTTGTGTGCATTAGCAATGATTCCTATTGTGGAGTCTTTTCTAAAATCAGCTTGAACATCTAGGGCCTTCCTTTCCATATAGAAATCTAACCTGATTGGATAATCCTAAACATTATTTTACTAGCATGTTAACCTGTTGGCATGGATCTTTAAAGCCATACGTTCTTTTAAAATGCCTAGGAAACTGGCTGTCCCATTGGCAATTTGTCCAGCTATTCAATCTATGGGAGAAGTTATTTTTTTTTAAAAAAAAAAATTTGCTTGCTATCATGTAGGAGATATAATTGCTGTCAAGTAGGAGATATCCCACCACTCCACGGCTATGAAACTAACTATATGATTGTCCATTTTCCTCTCATCTTTTAGAAAATCTGTTCAGTTATATCTTTTTCAGGCTTCCAAATTGCTTTTGATACTAATTTTGGTGTATGTTTGTGTTAGATCAGGTAAAGGATAGGCACACAAAGGCTACAGTAACAACAGCTCTTTATTGCAAGTAAGATAAATATCTGGCTGAGGAAGGGTCGGACAACAGCCCCTTTTAAAGGGGTCTGTCAGACCCTTTGACCAATGGGATTAAACCTCTGTTCCCACCGGAACAGAGGACCTTGGTGAAAACCACTGTCGGGGGGGGGGATATCTAACAGTTTGTGTTTGTGCAGTACAGGAACCATGAGGCAATTATGCTTCAAAGTAGAATAATCCTTTCTCTATATATAAAGAATTAGAAACACATAAAAAGGATAAATGTGCAGTTTCAATCCTAAACATTTTATTTCCGTCTTTTTACACATGAAACAAAATGTCTCTCCTTGTGTGTATGGATATAAATATAAACATGAACATAAATATATTTCATTCCAGTACCTGTCAGGTGCAGTTTCTTGACATCTCTGTTCAATTGTTTATAATAATCTCTTTTCAGTGATCATGGGCTGCTCCTGTGGGAAATATGATTTGATTGCTTTGTTTAAAATGTGTCTCAAGTCGCATTGCCAAGACTCATCTTTTTCCTAGCATTTTAATTATTCATTTGTCTGTTGAAAGTCTGAGAGCGTTGTCTGCCAGCAAATAAAACACAAATGTGTCCTTTCATTTTTTCTAATTAGGTTCTATATTGATTTTCCTATGATACGCAGATGAGGTACCTGATATCTAGCAGTCCCCTGATTAAGCATGCTTCAGCTGCAATGTCTTTCTAAATAATGGTCTTATGGGCTTTACAACCCAATCCTGGTGAGGGCGATCTGGCTGCGACATCTGTCACCCCATTGATCGCCAGGGTTGATTCAGCTGATCTGGCTGGCTAGGCGGGTGTCCCCTTCCTCCCTCACCGCTCCATGTGCGTCCCTCCCGAAGCTGCATGCTCGGTGGAAGAGGACGACCATCCCAGATAGAAGGAGTGTACCGATCTTCGGTCAAGGGTATACGATAGCTGCGCTCCCCTGCTAAAACCTCCAAACAAGCTCAAGGTCCATTTGTAGGAGAACGTAGGGTAGTCAAGCTTCCAAACCTGGAGAGGTTTACTTGGAAGCAAATCTGAGAGGGTTCAAAAAGGCTCCAAATTCCAAAATCCAAATTTCACACAATATGACATCAAGAAAACATCCAAGTGCAGCACTACTACTACTACTACTACTACTACTACTACTACTACTACTACTACTACTACTACTACTACTATTATTATTATTATTATTATTATTATTATTATTATTATTATTATTATTATTTTACAATTGTATCACAGCAGCCAGTTGTTTCGTCGGATTTGGCATTGGTTACTAGTCGGGCCCCACCGAGGGGCCTAGGACGTCGTAACGTATTTTCTTAATATGCTTGCAGATCCAAGCAGTGCGGCTTTTTGCATTTGACTGATGGTAATTTTGTCAATTTTTAACTGTTTTAAATGTAATTCCAGTGCTTTTGGAATAGCACCCAGTGTGCCAATTACCACTGGAATTACCTCTGCTGGTTTGTGCCATAGTCATTGAATTTCGATTTTTAAGTCCTGGTATTTTGCGATTTTTTCATGTTCCTTCTCGGCGACCCTGCTATCACCTGGTATTGCAATGTCTATGATTGTGACCTTATTTTTCTCAACCAGTGTGATGTCTGGTGTATTATGCGCCAGTATTTTGTCGGTTTGTATACGGAAATCCCACAAGATCTTGACCATCTAATTTTCGGTGACTTTTTCAGGCTGATGTTCCCACCAGTTTGTTGCTGTTTTAATATTATAATTTTTGCACAAATTCCAATGGATCATTTGTGCTACTGAATTGTGCCGCAATTTATAATCAGCAGCTCAGTATGTGATCAACAGTTTCATCAGCTTCTTTGCAAAGTCTGCATTTGGCATCATCAGAGGATTTTTCGATTTTGGCCTTGATGGCATTTGTGCGGATAGCTTGTTCTTGCGCAGCCAGGATTAGTGACTCTGTTTCTTTCTTTAATGTACCTGTTGTTAACCATAACCAAGTTTCCTGGTTTTTAGGTCCAAAAGGTCCAAATCAGCTTGTGTCCAGTTAACTATACCAACTGTGTATCTTATAACTGGTATTGCCCAGGTATTTATGGGCCTTGATTGTATTTCCACCATTCAATTTAGTTTTCAAAATTTTCCTAACTCTGTTGGTGTACTCTCGCCTGACAATAGTTTTTACTTCTCCATGCTTGATGTTATCCAACATAATGACCAGTGGATTATTTTATCAACTCGGTCGTGTCTAGCTTTGTAATCAGTTTGTGCAATTTTGCTGCATTTACATATTAAATGTGAAACAGTTTTGACTTTGTCGTTGCATAGTCGGAATTTTGGATTATCAGTGGATTTTTATATTTTCACTTTCATGGCATTAGTTTGTAGTGCTTGTTCTTGAGCAGCCAGTATTAAACCTTCCGTTTCTTTCTTGATGGTTCCCATCTTAAGCCATGTCCATGTCAAGTTGTCATCACATTTTCCTTCAAAGTTTTTCAAGTGTTGTCCATGCAAAGCTTTGGTTTTCCATTTATTTAATCTGTCATCCAGCAGTTTATCCTTATATTCTGCCTTTGTTTCTGTTGTTTTTATAATGTTCTCCGTTTTCACAGTCTGCAGCAATTTTTCTGTATTTTGGTTCACATAATTATTAAAACTTCATTTTTCTTCTTCTACAGTTTGATGGATTTGCAAAAGGTCCTCCCCCCTATTTTTCTTGGCAGGTACAACCTGTCGATGTCACTTTGTGGATGTAAAGCATGGGACATATTCAAAAGTTTGTACATTTTCTGGTCCAGGTTTTCCAGTTCAGCCAAAGTCCAGTTGATGATTCCAGCTGAATAGCATATCACTGAAACTGACTGTGTATTAATGGTTTTAATTATGTTTCCAGAATTCAACTTTGATTTTAATATTTTGCAAATTATTATTATTATTGTTGTTGTTGCTGCTGTTCTTGTTGTTATCGAGTTTTGTATTTTAATTATTTTTTAATTAAAAAATAGAGGCAGAAGAAAAAAAAAAGAAAACATCCCTGTGTAGATAAACTTGTGGGATTATTTAAAAAAAAAATAACCACACATACTGGGATTTGAACTTGGGCTATATTACATACTAGGCAGACATCTTGAAATAGATCTATACTATACTATACTATACTACTATGGTCTCTTGTGACGAGCCAAAGGACAGAGAATGGAAGTAGTGATCTTCCTCCCATATTTGGGCATACTGGGGGTTGTAAAAATCTAATAGATACCTTTCACCCTGGCTTCGCTGATAACAGATAAGAGCCTGTGGCCTAATGGCTAAGATGTCTGCCTAGTATGTAATATAGCCCAGGTTCAAATGCCAGTAAGGGTATGGCTAGCTGATGAGAGCTAAATAGCTTGAAATAGATCTATACTAGCATACTGGGGGTTGTAAAAATCATATATATATATATATATATATATATATATATATATATATATATATATATATATATATATATATGTGTGTGTGTGTGTGTGTGTGTGTGTGTGTGTGTGTGTGTGTGTGTGTGTGTGTGTGTGTGTGTGTGTGTGTGTGTGTGTGTGTGTGTGTGTGTGTGTGTGTGTTATATTTGTGCTGATAAATAAATAAAGGGAGACTAGTATACATCTATTTCAAGCTATTTAGCTCTCATCAGCTAGCCATACCCTTGCTGGGAATCGAGCCTGTGCTGTATTGCCTCTTAGGCAGATGTGTTAACCACTGAGCTACAGAGCTCGACTCCTTATCAGCCAAGCCAGGGTGAAAGGTATATATTTAAAGTCACAACCCCCTGGTATGCCCAAATATGGGAGGAAGATCACTACTTCCATTCTCTGTCCTTCGGCTCATCACAAGAGACCATCCATACAGAAACCCAATATTTTTTACTGTTGCCTTTTTGTTACATTTGTTATATTTATTATGATACCCCTTAGAATATGATTTACATATTTATCTCATAGTATATTATAAACTCAATAGTGATAATGCCAAGGCTTCTTTAAAAAGAAATAAGATGACATTACCAGGAGAGGCCAAACTTGTTAATGTGCCATGCCTGTAATTTAAGGTAAAGGTAAAGGTTCACCTTGTACATATGTGCTAGTCATTCCTGACTCTAGGGGGCAGTGCTCATCTCTGTTCAAAGCTGAAGAGCCAGCGCTGTCCGAAGACATCTCTATGGTCATATGGCCAGCATGACTAAATGTCAAGGGTGCACAAAACACTGTTACCTTCCCACAAAGGTGGTTCCTCTTTTTCTACTTGCCTTTTTACATGCTATCAAACTGCTAGGTAGGCAGAAGCTTGGACAAGTTGTGGGAGCTCACTCTGTTACGTGGCATTAGGGATTCAAACTACCGAACTGCCCACCTTTCTGACAGACAAGCTCAGTGTCTTAGCCACCGAGCCACCCTTGCGTGTAATCTTACCATCCAAATATAAGAAGTTTTTCACAACAGCTTATTTTTTAAATTGTTTTTGAAATTTTTAAAAGGTTTTAGGATTTTCTGCTCTGGTTCAGACCTATTAATCCTCCTCCTCCTCCTCCTTCTCTTTGTGGAGAACTATTCTGCTGTTCTTGATCTTCTCTTATATTAAAAGAGGTACAGAATGGATAGTTAAAGCATTATTTAAATAAAACCAAGAGATGAAATTTGGCAAGAGAAACCTCCTCCTTACTATTTTAATTCCATTCTGTCCCAAAATCTCCATGGAATTTTGGTTTCTCTCTTTTGTAGCCTATGACTTAATATTTTTTTAAGAATAGTTTTAAGATATCACGCTTGTTACCTTCAAAATCTCAGTTTGAATTGCATTAAGCTCCAAATTCTCACCTCAGCCGCAATTTCAAGAAATGTGAATTTCATAACCAGTCACACCAGGGGTGGGATTCTACTGGTTCGGACTGGTTTGGGCAAAACCGTAGCTCTAACTATCAGCAGGGAGCGAACGGCTCGCTCCGACTTTGAAGGGTGTGCCTGCCTGCCCCTGCACTATACTCACCTATATTTCTTTTTCTGAAGCCAGGTTGATTGGCTTGGCAGAGGGATTGCCACATATCAGCTATTTTCCTTGACAGCAGTAATGTGGAAGGGCTAGGGTTAGGAGTTTTCTGTAAATGGTGCACACATGCGTAGAGCTCAGATGCATGCACGCTCAGTGAAATGGTTGTTAAACCAGTAGGATCTCATCCCTGAGTCACACCCATAACCTGTCACTCAGATCTAGTCTTAGAATTTTTGACTGAAACCCTGAATATGAGGTAGGTATTCTAAACATTCTTTCTAGCACCACCAGTATCTTTAAGTGCTGTCATCATTTGCTACCTTCAGTAGAAAATTTGTCCATTACTTTAATATTTTGCTTTAGTGATTTTGCTAAGGTAGTCCCAGTTAATTGCCATAGGCCTATAACTTAACCTTTGAAACATTTACCAAAATTTGCATTTTTAGGAGAAAATCTTCAGAGAATGGTTCTTTGTTCAAATGCTTACCAGAAAATGCATTGTTTTTAGATTTTTTTTGGGAGGGGGGAGGGAAGGGTATAGAAAAAGAACATAAATATTTTCCACATGAACATCCATTATTTTCAGGGAGATGGCAGTTCATTGTAGCTGACACCTGTTGGTACTGGAGCATGACTGGTAAACATTACTCTTATTACAAGTCTCTATGGGGACTGGGCAAGTACTCTTGTGGCTGATGCTGTCATATTCTAATGAACCGCTGTGCCTAGAGTTGTATTTCAAACACTGCTCTGCAGATGTTACTCAAAATTAGATTGCACTGGAGGAATTTGATTTCTTTTATTGCTATGCATGGCACATTTTATTTTTCTGTCACAGATAATCCTACATGCACTTGGGAGCTGCCAGATGCTTTATGCGTAAAAAAAAGTCAGTCATATAGCCATTGGTATTGCATATAATGTGGATAGAAGCAACAAAAGAAAATATAATTCCTTCATCAAGGTGCACAGAAGCGACAAACATATGCTGCTTGAATTAAAAGCATTGATTTTTACAATATCCACCTCATCCAAA
The DNA here is from genome assembly GCF_051295495.1 of Thamnophis sirtalis. Lineage (NCBI taxonomy): Eukaryota > Metazoa > Chordata > Lepidosauria > Squamata > Natricidae > Thamnophis > Thamnophis sirtalis. Next base: position 119,269,042 of record NW_028261382.1, read on the forward strand.
GAGACACGTTAAGGGACACATATTATGGGAGACGGTATGTGGGATATATTCTTATAGACAATATTGTAACTGTATATTTTTGTTTATGTTTGGCATTCTTTTTCAGTTCATAGGCCTATAGTAGAACAATTGCTGAGCTTAACAAAAGCTTACTAGAAATATTAGTAGTATTAGAATAACAGAATTGTAAGGGACCTTGGAGGTCCTCTAGTCCAACCCCCTGCTTAGGCAGGAAACCCTACAGCATTTCAAGCAAATGGTTATCCATTCTTTTCTTAAAAACTTCCAATGTTGGAGCTTTTACAACTTCTGGAGGCAGGTTGTTCCACTGATTAATTGTTATAACTGTCAGAAATTTTCCCCTTAGTTCTAGATTGCTTCTCTCCTTGATTAGTTTCCACCCATTGCTCCTTCTCCTGCCCTCTGGTGCTTTGAAGAATAGCCTCACTCCCTCTTCTTTTTGGCAGCCCCAGAGATCTTGGAACACTGCTATTGTGTTACCCATAGTCCTTCTTTTCATCAAACTAAACATACCCAGTTCCTGCAACCATTCTTTATGTTTTATCCTCCAGTCCCCCAATCATCTTTGTTGTTCTTCTCTGCACTCTTTCTAGAGTGTCAACATCTTTTTTTACATTGTGGTGACCAAAACTGAACGCAGTGCTAGCTAATGTAATTCACCCAGATCCTTCCAATCTCTGTGTCTTAATCAGAAACCATCTTCAGAAGGTGCTAGATCTCACAGACAGAAATGAAAAACTATATAGCAATAATCTCTGGTCTACAATGCATTTGAATTAGCCGAACCTGATAGAAATTCCTTAGAGGGTGCATCCATGGATCCAACTAGCAACTCTTTCTCATCTAAGTAAATGCTATTTATTTCTTACATGACTTACTGTACTCTTCATCCAGGTGCCATATTTGACCTTCAACATCCATTTTATTGTCACAATAATTATTTTCACAAGTGGCAAAAGAATGACTAATCTAAAATCATCTAGTTGTCAAGAGGGTCAGAGAGAGAAAAAAAGTTTCAGTGTTTTAATGACGGAGGTTCCTCAATGGCCGAGAGAGACTTTAAGTATTAGTTAGATTTATAGCCCAACTTTTCAAAGTGATTGGAAACATGTCTGAAAATAAAGGAAGTAATTGTGTGATTGCCATGATTTTGGTTGGTTTGCATCAGAGGTGGTATTCAGCCACTTCTGAAGAACTGGTAGCAAAAATTATGAGTAGTTCAGAGAACCGGCAAATAGACCGCCCGTGCTGCCTCCCCAGCTGATCTTCTTTTGTTGCCCTGAACATGAGAATGGAGCTGGAAAGCAGGTTAATGGGATGGGAAGGAAATGGGAATTTTGCAATAACCTTCCCCCCAGGAGTGGGGAGGGAATGGGGATTTTGCAGTATCCTTCCCCTGCCATGCCCACAAAGCCACGTCCACAGAAGCCGTAGTAAAATATTTTGAATCCCACCACATTATTATTTCTGTTGCAATGGACCAATTCCTTTTTTTGTTGAATGTGAACTGTGTTTTATTCAAATGGTTTTATTGAACCATTTGAATAAAACACAGTGCATGTACTTACACTATTTTGCTTTCGGAATGCAAATTGCAGAAAATTGTATTCATTATAATTAAATAAATTATAAAGACCATTTCTGCTTATCTTACATAACAGCTTTTTCTACCACCCGAAATACTAGTTTAGGAAGTATTAACATTTCAGTGCTTTCAGTATGAACTATGGAAGGTCATCGCATAAAAATGAAAAGCTAGATAAGAGGACCAACACTGTAAAGCTACAATAGACAAGTTCAAGGCTGAAAAAAGCACAGTGAAGCTGGAAACAATTAAAACAGGTGCATATAAAAGAAGCTGTCTTACTTTGCATGCTATTTATAATAGCTTTAGCCCCAATAGTAATTAATAATGCTACAGCAGAGGAAAACATAAAAGAGCATAGCAATCTGCATAGCTTACATCTGAAAATCAAATGCTATTGAATGCATTTCTCTCTAAAGGGCACATTAAAGAGAATAAAGTGACTGCAGTTGTTATTTTATAAACTATTTAAAGGTAATTTGGTGTTGGTGAAATTTGGAATACTATTCTGCTTTTAGTAATGGAACAGCAAATCCATCTCTCCTTCAATATTGTCTAAATGAGTTATTCATTGAGGAATTGCCTCAAGTGGCTATGTATTTATCTAATTATTATCTCAAGAAAAAAATGTAGTCAAGCAGAATCTATTTTCTTGGTTATAGAAATATGACAAGAATACTTATTATTAACTGCAGCTGCCTAGATTTTATTTCAATGTATATTTATTCTGATGGTAAAATCCTTTATGGCAGGGGCTTGTCAAATATAGTAAAAAAATGAAAACATGAAAGAAAGCGAGCTTCAGAAATATTCACATTAAACACATTTCTTTATTAGAACAGAAAATATCCTCATGAAAACAATCGACACCTTAATACTCTTTCATCTCAATAAAAGAAACAAGAACAACACCACAATACTTTCAAATATATATGATGATGAAAATGTTGAATGAAATTCAGCTAGGTAGAAACATTTGGTCATATCTGTGTAGTACAGGAGAAATATCAGTATAATTTTAGTTCCTCATAATGAAACAGAGGAGGGACGCAGTGGCTCAGTGGCTAAAATACTGAGCTTGTCGATCAGAAGGTCGGCAGTTCAGCGAATTGAATCCCTAGTGCTACATAACGGAGTGAGCTCCCATTACTTGTCCCAGCTTCTGACAACCTAGCAGTTTGAAAGCATGTAAAAAATTCAAGTATAAAAATAGGGACCACCTTTGGTGGGAAGGTAACAGAGTTCAGTTCACCTTCGCCATTTAGTCATGCCAGCCACATGACCATGGAGATGTCTTTGGACAGTGCTGGCTCTTTGGCTTTGAAATGGAGATGAGCACCTCCCCCTAGAGCGAAAACGGCTAGCACATATGTGTGAGGGGAACCTTTACCTTTAATGAAACAGACTGAATAGCTCTGAATAGATCATGCTATCAATAAGATTCTTGTTTGTTATGGAGAATGGGAATCATTAGTAAGCACTATTAGCTCTTATAGTAAAGATTAAAGAACTATATTATATTTAATAATTCTATAAAGAACTATTAGCTCTTATAGTAAAGATTAAAGAATCTTGGAATAGTTCTGGATTAGTTACATGAATGGCTTATTTCCCACACATCAATAATCACATTCCATAACCATATGTGGCACTTCCTTTTCCTAAGATGGGACATGTCTGCTTAAGAATTATATTAAGTAATTGATAGTTATTAAACTGTTGGGTAAACAGGGCCAGTCTGCAATAAAATATTCTTTTTCATTTACACATCTTTCCATCAGTCTGAATTCTCCCTGCCAGCCTCTATGTATTTCCTCCTTTGAAAAAGCCCCATAAGTGAAATTTAATAGGAAACTAAGACAAATATTTGGATCCTAATCTACTTTATGACAAAAGAAAAGCAGGAACATTTTGTTCTTCCCATGAGAATTTAACTGAACTTAGTTTCTTCTTTCAAACCAGTTTTGAAAGCCAATGTTCTTGGTTCAAAGTGAATAAAAGCTGATATTACACAGTGGAAGATAATTCTTCTGAAAAAAAATATTAGTAAAGGGAAAAAACAGACAGTCTTTCACCCATTCTTTCTCCTAGTGGTGTCTTATTCTTTCATTGGCTTTCTCTCTCATTCCTTCTTCAACAGTTGGAAGAAGACTTTTAGGGTGCTGACTCCAATCCCTCAGATGACAGCAGGAATCAAATTTAGAACTCTCAACAAATTTCTTTTCAGCCTCAATTTGAATACACCTGGAACAGAGAAATCAATTTCTGGATTATTGGTCCACTGTTGAATTAAGAGTTTAAGTAACTTTCAGGTAGAATCCACCTGCCTGTTACAAGATGCTTATTCTACCTTTACATTCTTAAGTTGGTGGAGAACAGATTTTCCATGATACCCGTTCAACTACTGAAATAATGTTATCGTATTCACTTATAATCAGTGGTGGGCTTCAAAAATTTTTACTACCAGTTCTGTAGGTGTGGCTTTGTGGGCATGGCAAGGAAAGGACACTGCAAAATCCCCATTTCCTCACCCCACTAACGTGCTTTCCAGCTCCATTCTCCTGTTCAGAGCAACAAAATAAGATCAGCTAGGAGGCAGCGGAGGCAGAGCCAGCCTATTTGCTGGTTCTCCGAACTAGACAAAATTTCCACTACCAGTTCTCCAGAACCTGTCGGAACTGGCTGAATACCACCTCTGCTTCTAATTTTTTTTTCCCACAAATGTACGTTATCTTTGTGAATAATAATCAATTCCTGGCACTATCATTTCAACACACTGCCATTTATGCAGGAAAAAATTGCAATTTAAATGTGAATACAATTGATTTAATGCTGGAGTACTATTATCTGTGTCCTACTATTTCCAGTTCGTTTTAGAACAAGTCTTCTGGGAATGTTTTCTCACTTCTAAGCCCCGTGGTTTCTTTCCAGTAGCAAGCTTACCCAACCTAAATTCTGGCGTTTGTTTAAAGGCAGCTAACAGAAAAGAGGAGAGAAATTAGAGAGAGGAAAAAAAGTAGGATTCATTTAATAGATATAAATCACTGCAACAATAAACAAAACTAAGACAGTTATAGAAAAAGCAGCTGGTGGTGTGATCCTTCTGGAAGGCTAATATATATTAGATTTTATTTATTACAAGTGTTTTATGCTGAAGCAGAACGGTACTCCAATATGGATGGATAAACTTATTATTCCTGTTATATGTTGATTGGAATATCCCATTCAGGAATAGGTAGAATGTTTGTAGAATAATACCTTACACAACTAACCCTTCCAGACCATCCAGAATAATATTATAGTTGTCTCTATCAAAAGACATCAAGAGATTCATCAAGGCCTATAGGATTCTGCTTTCCCCCATCTAGGAGTCACCATAGGTCATTACATAAGAGGGACCAGTACATTATGAAGTTTGAACCTTAACTGAAACATCTTCAGAATCATTGGCATCTGTCATTCCACAATTATTATTATTTTTCCACAACCTTCCCTAAAAACAGAAGTCTGAGGTCTGAATTGTGCTTATCTAATATGACTAGATACAAGATGGGCCCTTAAATAAGAGTAACATACTTGATCATCTTCAAGATTTTTGGCATCTCTTCACTTTATGAGGTAATTACCACAACTAGACACAGTCCTGGTTCATGGACAACTCATTCAAGCCAGGCAGAGAATGGGTTCAGAGGACAGGTAGAGGAGGTCATAGCACCCAGGACTTATAGCAATAGCACTTATATTTGTATATCACTTTACAGTGCTTTACAGCGGTTTACAGAGTCAATATAATTGTCCCCAACAATTTGGATCCTCATTTTACTCACCTCAGGATGGAAGGCTGAGTCAACATTGAACCTGGTGAGATTTAAAGTGCCAAATTTCAGGCAACCGGTAGCCTGCAGTACTGCACTCTAACCACTGTGCCACCGCTGCTCATTTATACACTTAAACTTCTTAAACCTTAAACATCTTCTAGGTAACATAATAATTCATGTTTTTGTTGTTGTTGCTAATTGATGTAAACAATGTCAGCATTCTAAAATTCACTCTATTTTCTTCTTCCTCTCATGTCATCCTATTTTCATATATAGGGAGGAGTATAAATAAAGTTCTCCCCAGTGATAGTTAAGGACACACTATACACTTCCAATTTCAGGATCCAATAATATAGAACAGAATAATTAAGAAAACAAAGAAAAATGGATGTACAGTATTTTGCTCCTCTTCCAATATCACAACCCAGCATTCCTGTTGCCCCTTTGAGTTTTGTCCATTTGGCTTCTAACTCAGCTATTAAGTTTCTGCAAAGATCACCACCTCCCAGGTAAAAACTAGATAAGAAACACAACTAGATGAACTAAACCTACTTCATTTGTAAAGCTACTTTAACAGAATCTTGCAAGTCTTAAAGAACAAAACTACCATTTTTAATTGTTTGTTCCATTAAGGCAGGTCCTTTCTGTTTCTTTCTCTGACCATAAAGCTATTGCTTGTGCTTGTGTCCTAAGCAGCATCTCTTCCTCTCATTTCCTAAGTTCGCCCACACATTTCATTACAACAAATAAGTTGCTTGGAACAGATCTTATGTATCCAGGTTATGTACTACAGCACTATATTATCATGATATAGTAGTATCTGGAGTAAAGTTGAAATCCCAGATCTTTCTTTTAAGTTCCTATGGTGCATAGTATTTTGTGAACTCAATAGCTGTCTTCTATAAGAATAGCAAGTGGCGAATTCTTAAAGAGATGGGAGTACAAGACCATCTTATTTGTCTCTTGAGAATCCTATATTCGGGTCAAGAAGCAACAGTGAGAACTGAACACAGAACTACTGATTGGTTTAAAATCCAAAAAGGAGTCCGGCAAGGCTGTATACTGTCACCCTGCCTATTTAATTTATAGGCAGAGCACATCATGAGAAAGGCGGGGCTAGATGAATCAAAAGTTGGAATTAAGATTGCCAGGAGAAATCTCAACAACCTAAGATATGCAGATGACACCACTCTAATGACAGAAAGTGAAGAGGAATTAAAGAGCCTCTTGATGCGGGTAAAGAAGTAGAGTTCAAAAGTTGTCTTGAAACTCAACATTAAGAAAACTAAGATCATGGCATCCAGTCCTGTCAATTCCTGGCAAATAGATGGGGAATAAATGGAGGTAGTGACAGATTTTATTTCCCTAGGCTCCAAGATCACCACAGATGGGAACTGCAGCCAAGAAATTAAAAGATGCTTGCTCCTGGGGCGGAAAGCTATGGCAAATTTAGACAGCATATTAAAAAGCAGACACATCACCCAGTCAACAAAAGTGTGTATAGTCAAGGCAATAGTTTTTCCGGTTGCAATGTATGGCTATGAAGGTTGAGCAATAAGAAAGGCTGAGTGCCAAAGAATTGAGGCCTTTGAACTATGGTGCTGGAGAAGTCTCCTGTGAATCCCTTGGACTGGCAAGGTGATCAAACTGATCAGCCCTTGAGGAGATCAACCATGACTGCTCTTTAGAAGGCCTGAAAATAAAACTCAAATACTTTGGCCACTTAATGAGAAGGAAGGACTCCCTGGAGAAGAGCCTAATACTGGGAAAGATTGAGAGCAAAAGAAGAAGGGGATGACAGAGAATGAGGTGGCTGGATGAAATCACCAAAGCAGTCAGTGTGAGCTTAAATGGACTCCAGAGGATGTTAGAGGACAGGAAGGCCGTGAGGAACATTATTCATGGGGTCACGATGAGTCCGACATGAATTTGCAACTAACAACAACAACAATAAGAATTTCATTTAATGTTAAAAATAATATAATGTGAAATATAAGAAGTTACTATGAGGACCTTCTTAGATATTATGGAACATTTTGCCGAATACTTGCTTTTCTAAACATTATATTATTTTGTTGTTGTGTTGAGCTAAGCCCATCTCTGTCTCTTTCTCTCTCTGTGTGTGTTTCTCTCTCTCTTTCACATATATACTCTACACTATATATTTGTATTTGCTTTTTATTTGTTTTTTATTTCAAAAAGCTGATTTTATTTTGCTGGCATTTTAATATAGGTGCTATAGCTATGTTTTGAAGGAATGCTTTGATTTGCCAAACCTTAGATTGAATTTTCCCATCAAAGCAAATGTGAAAAATAAGAGTCGGGATCTCCTTCAATCCCATGAATCAAAACAAGTGACTTCAAAGTGTTCCAAAACTTTTGAATTTTGTTGTGGTTTTATTGCTACTTGCTCCTTAGACAACATGAAAATGAAAAAGTTGAGTAATGTGGTAGACACTTTATCATTGACATTAATACAAACGAATGAATTTTATCAGCTTATTAAACTCCACCAATCAGAATACTTATCCAGTAGGCAAGCTCGGATTTTTTTTTCAGATTCACACTCTTTCTCATCATCTTGAATATGGCCAACAATGAGCCTTAATTTTGCTCTCTTGTGCCAATAGGATATTGCAGTGGGTGATCCGAGCCATAGCCCTGAAACAAATGAGACCACCCTGTAAAATCCATGCATGCCTTTACTAATCTTCTTGGCACTACAAAGCCTAATGATCAGAAGGGATACAATTTCACAGGATTATTTTTTTCTTCATGTTTGCCTTCAAAGAGGTGCAGGAAACATATTCCAAAAAAAAGTATTGTAATGATATTCTTGAAGCGATTCAACTGAATTAATACCTTGAAAGAGATCGGCAGTCCTACCACTTTCATTTCCCTCTGTCTTCAGGAAACTTGATACCCCTTAGTTATAATCTATGTGTACCGATCTTCTATTGAACCTTGAATTTCAAAGCAGCTTCAAGTAAATCAGTTCACTCTTGGGTCTTGTATAAGAAATAGAAATTGAAACATATCCTTTTTGAGTTTTGTACCTCTAATTCAAATCATATCAGGGCCGGTGTTGGTAAGGATGAAAGGTTCATCTAATTTTGCCATTCATTCTTTGCATTCTATGAATCTTATCTTGCATTCGGTGATTCAAGCAAAGGAGTTTGCATGAAACCAAGATTAAGTCAAAATGTTGACAACATCACGTTGAAAACTCCATACTTGCATCCTAATGTTTGATGAAAACATTAGCATGGCCAGTTCAGTTCAAGTTGGTATGCTCCAAATCACTCCAATTAAACAATGTCATATATCAGAACTTAAGAGCCTGCCTTTTCTTTGTGACACCTACCTCTGGAATAAGATTTCATTGGAAATCTGGGTGGCCCCTTCTTTTCTGTTCTCTCAAGCATCAAATTAGGATGTTGGACTCTATTCTGGATAGTGTGCAGTGGTGGTATTCAGCTGGTTTGGACCGGTTCAGGCGAACCGGTAGTGATGACCTGGTGCCATGCCATCCTATTTAGTCACATTTTCCTAAACCATGAGCATGTGTGCAAGCTATCTGCATGTGCAAAGTGCATGCACAGAAGGCCACAGGCATGCATATTTTCAGCGTGTGACGAACTGGTGGTAAAATTATGTGAAATCTATCTCTGATAGTATGTGTATGTGCGGTTAGCTGCCCTTAATTCTTCTGTTAAAAAATCCTTCATAAATGTGAAGTATGTGAATACTGGATAGGAAGCAATGGGCGTAAACTAATGAAGGAGAGAAGCAACCTCGAACTAAAGAGAAATTTCCTGACAGTTAAAACCATTAATCAGTTCAATATCTTGCCTTCAGAAGTTCTGGATGCTCCAACACTGGAGGTTTTTAATAAAAGATTGGACAATCATTTGTCTGAAATGGTATAGGATTTCCTGCCTAAACAGGGGGTTGGACTAGAAGACCTCCAAGAAACCTTCTGACTCTGTTATTCTCGTATTGTCAGGCATTGTCAGTCCTTCCAGGTAAGCCAACAGGAAGCATAACTAGATGAACTAATTCTACTTTATTTTAAGGTTTCATTAACATCATCTTGCAAGTCTAAAAGGACAAATTTCAGGTCTACTACATATTCCACTATAGGTGGAACCTAAACTGAATAAATTAAATTAAATCAATCTGAGTAGAAGAATGCTTAGATTTCCAGGAGAGGTTTGGGGAACTGAAGATGGTTTTACACAAGTGGAGCTGATGATTTTGACAAAGACCCAGGAAATGGTGAATCGATCACTTGGAACCTCTTTGCAAACAGACAGGATGAAAAATGACAGACATCTGCTCTATATGGCTACTTCCTGTGATGAGACAACTGAACAGCAGTTTTGGAGGTGTCTATGAAGATTCTCAGTTATCCACATCACAGTTGTCCCAAAGATGCTTTTGTCAGAGTTTGTTGCAAAAATCAAATCCAGAAAAAACATATAGATAACCGATTCATCAGGATTCTTTTAAATAAGAAACTTCTTTATATATAAATATGTGTGTGTGTGTGTGTGTGTGTGTTTTTCTGAGGTTTTCGCGGGTGTTAGTATGTAGGTAGTATGTAGGTATGTAAAGACTTAGTAAAGCCGAGTAAACAAGCCTGAAGATGACGAATGAGACTTCTTCGAATCGTTGCCAAGACACTTCCAATTTTACATGGGAGAAAACCCAAATAACCAAAAACATATATATGTATGTATGTATGTATGTATGTATGTATGTATGTATGTATGTATATATATATATATATATATATATATATATATATATATATATATATGTGTGTGTGTGTGTGTGTGTGTGTGTGTGTGTGTGTGTGTGTGTGTGTGTGTGTGTGTGTGTGTGTATGTGTATGTATGTATGTATGTATGTATATATATATATATATATATATATATATATATATATATATATATATATATATATATATATATATATATATATATATATATATATATATATATATATATATATATATATATATTCTCCCATGTAAAATTGGAAGTGTCTCGGCAACGATTCGAAGAAGTCTCATTCATTCATATATATATATATATATATATATATATATATATATATATATATATATATATATGATATATTAGATCCATTTATTTATCAGCACAAATTAAAAACACACACACACACACACACACACACACACATATATATATATAATATTTATCATATTTATTTATTAGCACAAATACAACACACATACACACAAACACACACACACACACACACACACACACACACACACACACATATATGCGTGTGTGTATTTAGTGTCACAACCCCTGGTATGCCCAAATATGGGAGGAAGTCTACTGCTTCCTTTCTCTGTCTATCGGCTCGTCACAAGAGACCATCCAGACAGAAACCCAATATTTTTACTGCTGCCTTTGTTACATTTGTGTTGTATACACACATACACATACACACACACACACACACACACACACACACACACACACACATAAAATACCAACCGAAGGGAACAGTTTCATTTTTCAGTTCAGATCGGCAGACAACTCCAGACTAGTTTAGAACTAATACAGACAAAGAGAATCTCCTCTATACAGGGCAGTTAAACTAAACCTAAGCCATGCCCAGGCTCTTTACTGTCTGGCATGATTCTCAGTCACCAAATAGTTTCCATTGGCTGACTCAGTTGCCATGGCTATACATTGGCTGTCCTTGTTACCATGTCCTATTCCAGCCAGTACCTAAGGGCTGACCTGTTGCTATGTCATATTCCAGTTTATGAATATTCTGACAGCTTTTTCAAGAGGCAACTGGACTTTTTCTTCCCTTTGAAGATATTTTGTTTCCAATATGGTTTGAAGAAGCTTCTTCAGCTCTCTGAAGAGTTGAAGAAGCTACCTGAATGAAATGCAAAATGTCTTCAAAGAAAAACAAGAAAGTCCAGTTGCCTCTTAAAAAAGTACTTTTTGGACAGTTTTGGGGGTGTGAGTGCCTGAAAATGATGAGGTTAAACATCTTGCTCACAACTACAGCAGAGAAAGTGAGATTTAAATTTGTAAATTTCTAATGACTTTTAGAAATTGCTTATTAACTAGTTCTAAGATACTGGATACCTTTGGAATGACAAGTTTGAAAACGCTGGATGAGTATGCCTTTAATTCTGAACAAAAGAAAAATTAATTATAAACTTAAGAATTTAAAGAATCTGAAATACATAAAAAGGCTAAATAAGATTTTGATCTTTGAAAGTTACAATGGATTGAGGGTTCAGATAACATTGGAATATATCAACTTTTATAATAAGATTTTGGAATTAATTATAAAGTACAATTCCCTTCTCGTGGGAAAAAGATCCTGTTTTATTTTTATAAGATATAACATAAATAATTTCATGATTTCTCTTTGCTGATATTTATTAATTATTGGAAATCCCTTGTGAACCTCTTGTGGAAAAAAGAAAATTATTTTGTGACTTATGGTTTTGATGATTAAAAAGAATAGGTTATAGAAAGGAAGGAATTATAATTATAGGAATCAGAGACAGATTTGATTAGAAATGTATGCATAATCCACAAGAGAAAGAAAAGAAGCAATTTCTTTATATTTCTTTCCGTTTTTTTTGTTCCCTTCTGTTCTTTTTTTCTACTCCCTTTTTCTTTTATTCTTTCACATTTATTGTATTTTAAATATATAAAAAGTAATAAAAATTATTTAACAATCTCATGATTTCAAAAACTAGACACTAGAAGAGACTAAAGAGGAAATGAATACAGGCCTGCAAGATGTGCCAAACATTATAACAATAAAAATGCTAAAAGGGAATTTTGAAAAAGGGAATCAGAAGATAGTACAATAGTAACAATGTCAGTAATGAAGCCTGCTTCTATGGACAGACTATGTCCAGAAGATGTTATTGAAGAAGTATCAATTGTAAAACAAATGTTAGTTGACAAGATAGATATTGTATGAAAATCGGATTTACAATTGACAACCAAAATAATGATTTAGAAAAGGATGCTTTGCTGAATCTGCAAAAGAAACTGACCCCTCCCTCCATCCCTCCTCCATCCATCTCCATCTCCATCTCCATCTCCATCTCCATCTCCATCTCCATCTCCATCTCCATCTCCATCTCCATCTCCATCTCCATCTCCATCTCCATCTCCATCTCCATCTCCATCTCCATCTCCATCTCCATCTACCTACCTACCTACCTACCTACCTACCTACCTACCTATCTATCTATCTATCTATCTATCTATCTATCTATCTATCTAAAGATTATAAGTGAAAAATAAATAGATTTGTGCATATGAACAAATATACACAAGTATTTTAAAAGAACTTTAACTGAGGTTGAAATTTAATTTAATTTGAGGAAATAGGAAACTGAATCCAACAGATCTTCCAATTCCTACTTAAAATATATCAGCCTATTTAAAATTATTAAAAATTCCTTTCATATGTCAAGTGTGCTTCATTACAAATGGTATAAATAGGTTAAGATGATGGAGAATAATGACTAAGGTAGATAAAAGAAGGTATGTCAATGGTGGGATTCAAAATGTCAATAGTGGGATTCAACAATTTTTACTACCGGTTCTGTGGGTGTGGCTTTGTGGCTGTGGCAGGGGAAGGATAATGCAAAATCCCCATTCCCTCCTCACCCCACTAACCTGCTTTCCAGCTCTGTTCTCCTGTTCAGGGCAACAAAAGAGGATCAGCTGGGAAGCTGGGAGGTAGTGGAGGAGAGGCCAGCCTATTTGCTGATTCTCTGAACTATTCAAAATTTCTGCCACTGATTCTCCAGAACCTGTCACAACCACCTCTGCTTGAAATATATTCTCTTACACCATAAGCAATTTTGGTTTTCCATGCAGCCATTGAAATCAGATGTGTATTTTTATAGGCTAATAGCATACCATCATATTACTATTGTAATTTATAACTTCTTTCCTCAAAGAAGAATACTGGCAATAGCTAGAATTTGCTTAAGTGTTGATGAGTCAAAATAGTTTGTAATAAATGCTATTGTGGTTATTCATCAAAAAGCAAGAAAATATTACATATCAGCAGGAATATGCAGATCACTTTCTGACAGTCTATAGCAATCAAAACACAACCACTCTTTAACCCGCTGGGGGGGGGGGAGGACTATGGAAGGAACATTAAGATTTGAATGGAAATGATTGCTAACATAATATCATTTCCTTGGTAATTGAATCAAGTCAAAATCAACACCCCTTTAACAGCTTCATGTCAAACCTTACGATATTGTGCCTTTTGATAATCTTCATTTCAAACTTCAGATTCAGTTTATTGTTATGGTCTTGTTCCAATACGAAGAGGCATTGCATGTGAAAAAAGAGTGCCTGGCTTCATACATAATGTAAATCCATCAATCATAGTTTCTGCATCAAAATGCATTTATGCTAAACTCAAACTACCATATTCAAGCTGCAAAAATCCAAGTGAACACTAGATGAATGCAAAAAATCAGAATTTTGTATATCTCTCAGAGGTCATCTAGAGCATGGGTCTCCAACCTTGGCAACTTTAAGACTTGTGGATTTAAGACTTCAACTTGAAGACTTCAACTACCAGCTTTGCTGGCGGATGAAGTCTGGGAGTTGAAGTCCACAAGTCTTAAAGTTGCCAAGGTTGGAGACCCCTGAAATAGAGCTCATCCAGCTTTTGGACTCCTGATGTAATATTTATATTCAAGCTAAATCAAGCCACATTAGAGGTTAGTGTTGTATAAATCTGGGTGATCCAGTATTGTTGACAAATAGTCCAAGTATGGACAATTTTTTCTGTTGTTCAGAAACTAAATTGTTTTACATAGTTATCAATAATAATGGTCATGTATTGCTTTCTCTCTACTTTATGGCATTTTTAAAAATAGGGACACTTCCAAAGGTGCTTTTTCAAGAGGCAACTGGACTTTCTGATTTTTCTTTTGAAGTCATTTTGCTTCAACCTCTAAGAAGGTTCTTGGATGAGAAGTGAAAGGTCTTCAAAAAGAAAAAAACCAGAAAGTCCAGTTGCCTCTTGAAAAAGCACCTTGGGGACAACCATGACCTGGATGACTGAGAATTTCCATAGACAAAAGAAGCCACAATTTTTCAAGATTTCAGAAAGTTTATTTTCTCCCACATCTGCCTGGCGATGCATAGAGGTTTTTGCTTACCAAACATAGTGCGCTGTCTTGCACAGTTATGCCCACTCTATAGTGACAGTGATGACTGGCTCATTTACACACGGAGAACATTGAAAGTTATTGTGGCATTGGTACGTGACATTTCATCAATCAAATTACTCACATTTTCTAGAAGCCATAGGAGTCTCTTTAACTATTATCAAGAAAAGATTGAGTGGCCTACAACATGGATTCTCCAATACAGATAAATTAACTCTCTTAAAATCTTTCCTCCCACTCCAGCGTGATTATTTTTGTCCTTACAATTCTCTGCTTTGTATCCTGACTCACATAATAACATTAAAGAAGATGCATTATTGATAGTCCCAGAGGGCAATTAAAACTCCTTTAGGGGGGTTGGAAAAGGAGATTTGAGGTAAATGACTGTGTCTTTGTTCACACTGGGGTGTCAATTTAACTAGCCACTGCAGAAGAAAACCGCTGAGATATGTAATAAAGTAGTAATGACTAGAGTTTGTGCTGAATGTCTATATGAAAGCTTGTGAGATTTATAATTATACTTCTCTTAAGAACAAAACTATGGAGAGTCCGCAACTTATAACCATTCATTTAGTGACTATTCAAAGTTACAACAGCACTAAAAAAGGGACTTATTGCCATTTTTCACGCGTGACCATTGCAGCATCTCGTTGGTCATTTGATCAAAATTTGGATGATTGACAACTACCATGTATTTGTGACAGTTGCAGTGTCCCGACATCATGTCATCACATTTTGTGACCTGTCAACTAGCAAAGTCAATGTGAAAGCAAGATTCATTTAACAACCATGTTACTAACTTGATAACTGCAATTATTCACTTAACAATTGTGGCAAGAAAAGTTGTAAAATGGGACAAAATCCACTTGACAACTTGTCTTGCTTAGCCACAGAACTGTTGGCCTCAGTTGTGGTCATAAGTCAAGGACTACCTAGAATAGGGATGTCAAACTCACGGCCTGTGGGGTGGATGTGTCATATGCTCTCCACGCCAGAGGTGGAATTCGGCAGGCTCTGACCAGTTCTGGAGAACCGGTAGCAAAAATTTTGAGTAGTTCAGAGAACCGGTATAAATACTACCTCTGACTGGCCCTGCCCCCATCTATTCTCTGCCTCCCAAGTCCCAGCTGACCAGGAGGGAATGGGGATTTTCAGTATCATCTCCCTGCCATGCCCACCAAGCCAGGCCCACAGAACCGGTGTTAAAAAAATAAATCCCACCACTGGGCTACACTCATACCCGGGTTTAGCTAAGGGGAGGAAAGTCATGATACATCACGTGATGCTGCCATGATGACACAAGTTTGACAGCCCTGACATACAATGTGTTGTACCAATGTCATCAAAACATGTAGTATCTTCTGTCCTTTTCCTGTCTTTCAGTTCAGGGGTCCCCGATCCCCAGTCCACAGCCTGGTGCAAGTGGTGGATGGGTGTAAATGTGAAGCAGCATTTGTGCAAATAGTGTGGGTGCAAAATGATACCCCACCCCCAGTTGCTGCTGCTGCCAAGTCCACAAAACCAGAAAGGTTGGGGACTGCTGTTTTAGTTTTATTTTATTTTTTAAGTTCTTAATATAAAGGGATTCCCTGTTGGGTAAATAAACTCTGTACTTGAAATCACTTTGTTCTTATTAAAACAATGGAACACACTTCCTTTATGTTTTATTTTATCATTTTTTTAACTGCAGCTGCCCATCAAACCTACACTTTCTCCTTTTCTAAAAATCAATGCAGATCAACACCATACAGAGTCCCCAACCCCTGGGCTTCATCCCACTACTAGACCATGGCTTACCACATTTTTGGGAGTATAAGACACACCTTCCCCCTCCCAAAAAAGAGGGTGAATATCTGGGTGCATCTTATACAATGAATCCAGCATTTTTGGTCTCCTGAAACCCCGCCCCTTCACAAAAATGGGCAGGCATGGGCTTTGGAAAGCCTGCAAAATGGTCCTGGGACTGGATAGGGTAAAAACAAGCTGTTTTTTGCTCAGTTTTGCCCCCCAGGCACCAGAAGCCCTCTACAAGTCTCCCAAAGCCTATGCATGCCCTGTTTTTGCAAAAAAAAAAAAAAAAAATGGGCCATTTTTTGCCCATTCCCCCCTCCCAGCCCCTAGGAGCACTTTGCAGGCGTCTCAAACTCTCTGCATGCCCTGTTTGTCACAAAAAATAGGTTTGCAGAGGATTGGGAGGCCTGAAAAGTGCAAAAACTTTTTTTTAATTTGCCTCTTTAAAATTTTGGTGGGTCTTATACTCCAGTGTGTCCTATAGTCCAAAAATAACAGTATTTGGAATTGGGCGACATGAGTAGCTGGCTGGAGTATGTGTGCATGCTCATGTAGCTCAACATGCATGTGTAGCAGGCTGGTGAGCACTCCCATATGTGTGTTCCTGCTTGCTGCTCCTGCAGGTTGAGCTGTGCATGTACATGCTGGTCTGCCACTTATGCAAGGGCTGAATTTGCACATGTGCATGCATGCCGGTCCACCACTTGTGCAGCCCAGTTCTCCTCTTCTCCCCAGCTAAGCCAACAAACAACCAAGGTTGAAGACCACTGCTTTAAACTTTAACAGGTCTCCTGTTCTAAAGCTGCTGGGGGAAGTAATATAGCAGTCATATTTGAAATTAGAGGAGCAATTTTATATTGTAGATAACAAAAATGTCACATGATCACATTTACAATATGGGGACAAAGAAAAAATGCAATTTTACAATACTAAAATAAACTGGATTTAAACCAATTTAGGCACATCAAGAACCATATCGGATGGTAAGAAAACTGCAAGTTCTTTATGCTTCAAAAGAAAAACCTTGTGGGCTTCTTTGAAATTAACTGCAAAGCATATCCTACAGTGTTGAAATTCAATTTTTTTTTTACTACTGGTTCTGTGAGCGTGGCTTAGTGGGCGTAGCAGGGGAAGGATATTGCAACATCTCCATTCCCGACCCACTCTGGAGTCAGTCACAGGTAGTATTTGCCAGTTCTCTGAACTACTCAAAATTTCTGCTACCGGTTCTCCAGAACTTGTCAGAACCTGTTGAACAGAACCTGTTGAGTCGAATGCCGAGGTGGTGCAGTGGTTAGGGTGCAGTACTGCAGGCCACTTCAGCTGACTGTTATCTGCAGTTCAGCGGTTCTAATCTCACCGGCTCAAGGTTGACTCAGCCTTCCATCTTTCCGAGGTGGGTGAAATGAGGACCCAGACTGTGGGGGCGAAATGCTGACTCTGTAAACCACTTAGAGAGGGCTGAAAGCCCTATGAAGCGGTATATAAGTCTAACTGCTATTGCTATTGCTATAATTTCATCCCTTAGATCCAGACTGAGAAACAATCTCGGTCAGCCTTGAGCTTTCTCAAAATTGACTCCTTTTTTTTTTCCTGTCAGTATGTTTGCTAATAGGAAGCATTTTCTCAAAGTCTGATTATTCCCAATTCAAATCAGTGATCCTGTATATATATGGTGTGATTTGTTTTTAGTTTTGTAAAGTCCCATTACTTGTTCCAGCTTCTCCCAACCTAGCAGTTTGAAAGTACGTAAAAATGCAAATAGAAAAATAGGAACCATTTTGGTGGGAAGGTAACAGCATACTGTGGGCCTTCGGCATTTAATCATGGCAGCCGCATGACTACGGAGACGTCTTCGGACAGTGCTGGCTCTTTGGCTTTGAAATGGAGATGAGTACTGCCCCCTAAAGTCAGGAATGACCACCACATATGTACGAGGGGAACCTTTACCTTTACCTAATATATGAACCAACTATTAGAGTTCATTGTTATGGTCAAACTAGGATCCTGATTTTTTAAGAGCCATGGTGGCACAGTGGTTAGAACTGCAGACTATTTCTGCTGACTGCCAGCAGTGCAGTGGTTTGAGTCTCACCAGTTCAAGGTTGACTCAGCCTTCCATCCTTCTGAGGTCACTAAAATGAAGACCCAGATTGTTGGAGACAATGTACTGACTCTGTAAACCACTTAGATAGAGCTATAAAGCACTATGAAGCAGTATATAAGTCTAAGTCCTGTTCCTATTGATGATTTCTTCCATGAAGCAGGATAATAAACACTGGCTTACTGTTATGTATATGGAATGGTTTAAATAGTTGTAGAATAAGTTGATCACAATTTAGAGTTTGTTGAGCATTTTGATCTAAATATCAAATCTAAATAATAAAATATTTCAGTATTACATTATAGTGGAAGAGGTGAAAACATCAGTACTGTTTAATAAATTTTTTGACATCAGGTATCGCAGAACTGGTTGCAAAAATCTGTAGGATCGCTAGATGGCTATAGAAAGTTGGACTTTGAGTCTCTCATTGCTTTAGCTAGTGAATGTAGAGATTTTTGTAACCCATATCAGGTCGGCATACAATAAGTCAAAACAACACACAAGCCCTATGGGAAAAACAAACATTTTGGTCCTTTCCATTCCAGTAATATCACTGGACATAGTTCCTTGTACCTCTGAGACCCAACCAACCAACCAACCAACCAACCAACCAACCAACCAACCAACCAACCAACCAACCAACCAACCAGTCAATCAAATCAACTAGTGATTATAATCACATATGAATCAGATTGATATTTTTTTCATTTGCTTTTTTTCCGAACAATCAAAGTAACATTAATGGTGCCTGACTGAAATCTTTATGAAATGGACTATGAAGCAGAATGACATATATGCTCACTTTATTTTATTTGTTTATGTTATTTATCAGATTTAGGTACTGTCCTTCTTACTGTCTAAGTAAATGTGGGTGATATACAGACAGATGGTCTTTCCATGCAGTAGGGCCTCATATGCTTCTTCCTTTTGTATAAGATTCAGAAAAAGAGAACACTACTTTCTCCTGCTTCCCAAAAGTAACAAGCTTAGTTAAGCCACAGGGAAGAGACTGACTTCCAGAACATTTGTTGTTGCTGGTAGCTTAACATCTGCATCAGGGAAAGGAAGGGAAAAAGGGCACTTGGGGATTTACTTGCAGAAACTGTTTTAAAAAATGGATTGCCGTTTCTTGCAATTGGCGTTTTGACATATAGGCTGCTGGCTATCTACTGTGGTATCACGTCTGGCTTCACCGTATGTATTTCATCGCTTCATAAATAATATCAATTAAATACACATTAAGTACTGTAGTGTATTTGGATGATGGATACATATATATGGATACATATTTCAAAAATAGATTCTGCTAGACCAAGCGTCTTCAACCTGCTGCCCGCAAGATGTGCTGAGATTTTAATTCCCATAAAATTTCCTTTATAACGGCAAGGAATTCTGGGAGTTGCAACTGAAACACTGACAGAAGGTACTACCTTGGGAAAAGCTGTTATAATGACATATTGATATAGCCTGATTTTGTGAGACTTATTGTGTCTTTTTATATATACATACATACATACATACATACATACATACATATACATACATACATATATACATACACACATATATATATACACACATACAGACATACACACACACACACATACATACATACATACATACATACATACATATATATATATATATATATATATATATATACATACACACACATACATACATACATACATACATACACATACATACATACATATATACATACATATATATACACACACATATACATACATACATACATACATACATACACACACACATACACACACTTATTTATTTATGTATTTATTTATTGTGTCACATCCTCTGGTATGCCCAAATACGGGTGGGAGCATACTGCTTCCTTTCTGTCTATCGGCTCATCTCAAGAGACCATCCAGACAGAAAGCTATTTTTTTTAATGTTGTCTTTTTGTTACACAAATGCAATACACACACACACACACACACACACACACACACACACACACACACACACACACACACACACACACACATATATATATATATATATATATATATATATATATATATATACACTTAAAGTCACAACCCCTGGTATGCCCAAGTATGGGAGGAAGGTCACACTTCCACTCTCTGTCATTAGGCTCGTCACAAGAGACCATCCAGACAGAAACCCAATATTTTTTACTGTTGCCTTTTTTGTTACATTTGTTATATTTATGCTGATAAATAAATAAAGGGAGACTAGTATAGATCTATTTCAAGCTATTTAGCTCTCATCAGCTAGCCATACCCAAGTTTGGGAATCGAACCTGTGTTCCATTGCCTCCCAGGCAGGGAGTCAACCATTTGAGCTACAGAGAACGACTCCTTATCAGCCAGCCAGGGTGGGAGGTATATACTTAAAGTCACAACCCCTGGTATACTTGGGCATACCAGGGGTTGTGACTTTAAGTATATACCTCCCACCCTGGCTGGCTGATAAGGAGTCGTTCTCTGTAGCTCAAATGGTTAACTCCCTGCCTGGGAGGCAATGGAGCACAGGTTCGATTCCCAAACTTGGGTATGGCTAGCTGATGAGAGCTAAATAGGTTGAAATAGATCTATACTAGTCTCCCTTTATTTATTTATCAGCATAAATATTATATATATATATATATATATATATATATATATATATATATATATATATATATATATATATATATATATATATATATATGTTATATTTATGCTGATAAACAAAAAAAAGGCAACAGTAAAAAATATTGGGTTTCTGTCTGGATGGACTCTTGTGACGAGCCTAATGACAGAGAGTGGAAGTGTGACCTTCCTCCCATACTTGGGCATACCAGGGGTTGTGACTCTAAGTATGTATATATATATATATATATATATATATATATATATATATATATATATATATATATATATATATATATATATATATATATATATATATATATATATATATATATATATATATATATATATATATATATATATATATATATACACACACATACACACATACACACATACATATACATACTGTAATTGTCAGCTGAGCAGTTATAGCCATATTAATGATGTTTACAAAAAATAGGAAGGGAAAAATGACTACTAATCAGAATCACATTAATGCACAACTGGGCATAAATAATTAAATAGCTTCTCCATATTTCTGTTTCAACCCTTTCTTTGTTTTGGAGAATCTTTTATTTTTGTCTGCGTAGCTAAGGGCTAAGTGAATTATGATGCATTTTACATGGGACTATCCTTATGGAGGGCTTTATAACATCAACTAATCGAGTGCTCACATTTCTTTTTGTGGATACACCAAAGTAAATTTGAACATCCGGTACCTTTTGTGACAATTATCAGTGTTCCTATGCGCATATACGATAGAGACAGAAGTCACCTTCACACAGAGAGAAAAGCACAGCTGGAGGCTTGGTAGCTGTGCCTCTGATTGCATGTTCTTCTACAATTATATGAACAGCTATTTCTATTATTTGGCTAGCAACTGTGGAATGACGGTCTTCATTGCATACCAAATAATGGTTCTTTGTTGCATTGATCAAAAGCTTAAAAGAAAAAGCAATTATAACTCCAGAGATTAGAATTAAAAGTCATTAAGGCTGGGTTCTAATCAAAATGATTGACAGAATCATGACTCTTTATTTAATGATGCAATGACAGTTCTGTTCAACTGCCTGCAAGGCGGAAAAATGTTTCTCCGCCTGTCTAATGTGATGGCATCTTTCCATTTTGACTGACGATCTCTCTCATCTTCATCAGTTTAGAGCAGAGCAAACAAGGTTGCCTGTTTCTACCAGGATCAATGGTCTGGGTCCTTCTCTAATAACCTAGCCTAGAATAAAGTAGAAAAGCTGAAGCTTCTTTGGTAGAGGAACAAGGCTTTTGAAAAAAAAATGTAGGGTATTTTTGGCACATTGTTCAACAAAACGCTAAGGTATGAAAAACACTGGAATATTTTTTTAAAGGCTGGGAAAATGAGCTCTCCCCGCTGCCCCCCCAAAAAGGGGGGGGATGTAGAAATTGTGATCTTAAAATGGACCAAAGTGGTTAAGTGTTACCACCACATTCTAGCCCCAAAGTTTTGATCAAAATCACAGCCTCACTTTATTTCCCAGGGTGCTTTTATTTCAAAAGATAACAATGAAAACAGAAAATTGATCAAATTTTTCCTGTGTCCTTTTAATTTGGCCCAGAGAGGGGATGCTGCAATTTACAGTAACAAAGATGACAGTCTACAATGTGTACTTGAAAATCTACTTTGTCTTCTATTTCTTCCAAACTCCCCCACCTCCTAATAAAAGAGAAATGTAATTTGTCACCATGGTACACTAGGAATTTAATTTTCATTTTGATTTGACTTGAGCTACAAATGACAAAGCTGATGCCAGGTCTACCATGTGTAAAACACTTATGCCATTCAGTTACACAACTGTCAGTGATTTTGGAACAAGTTAACATTTCCTCTATATTCACTTGCTTGTTTGTTGGTTTCAGACCAATAAAGCATATTTAACAGAATAACAAAGTTGGAAGAGACTTTGGAGGTCTTCTATTCCAAACCCCTATTTGAACAGGAGATCCTATGCAGACAAATGGCTGCCCAATCTCTTCATAAAAAAAACCTCCTGTGATGGAGCAGTCACAACTTCTGAAGGCAAGCCACTTCCACTGATTAATTGTTCTAACTGTTGGGTAATTTCTCAGCCTATAAATAATAGCTAAAGTGCCTTAAAAGTAGTCCTATTATAATGTGTTTTTATAGTGTTCTTTGTTTTAAAATGTTCATAACAATTGTGAACCAGCCAGTCCCTAGGGGTCAGGCAACTTATAAATTTCATAAATTAGTATTATTAAAGTTGGCCACAGAGGCAGCCAGAATTTGAAAAACAAAGCATCTAAAAGAGAGACCTTAATTTCACCATCCTTAAGGTATAGTGATTCTGCTCCAGATAGAAGTAGATTTCTGTCAGCAGCTTGAGGCACATTTGGAATCTGACGTATATAAAAATGACTGTGTGTACGTCTTAGCATAACTCTGGAATGTCTCAAACAATTTTAACCAAATTTGGCACACAGATGATTTACTTTCTGGAAGCAAATACTGTGGGGGTTGACACCCCTAAAAACCCTTGTGGTGTGTGTTCTGTTAAGATACAGCCTGTTGTGCCTTGAAATGGCTTCTACTGTACTACTGTAAAGTGACTTCTACTGCATAGCACAGTGAAGTTGCTATGGTAACAGCTTCACAGTACTTCACGAGGAGGCACCCTCTGGTAAGGGGGGAAATCCAACATTATAAATTATGTTTGGTCCGGACATTTCCCAACTATAAATAAATACCCATATAATGCTAGGTTATTGGCTAATAGGTATATATAACAAAAGCTGCTTGAAGGATGACTAATCTCTTCACAAAATGGCTTCTGCAATGGTTGTGATCCACCACAATATGCCCATTTACCAAAAAGGCAAATTGGTGTTCCTTTCTCCAACTGTTAAATTTGCTCTTTTTGCCACAGAAGATTACTTGTCTTTTTTCTGAGTAGGTGAGGAAACTTCAAAGTGCTGAGCTGCCGTTACCCAGCATTTTAAGAAGATATCATTTATGTAATCTCTGTGTGGCATTTTCATCTTCTCCCTGTGTGTGATCAAATCTGTCTTGACTTCTAGTGACTTCCTGGATAGGATCCTGCAGTTTTCTTGGCAAGATTTTCATTTCTGCTTCACACTTTAAAAATAAACACCTCTGTAAAGTTGTCTCTTCAACTGTGTGGTCAGAGAAAGTAGGTAAATTCCTTAAATGGATCACGGAAAGAAAGTTCTTCAATAGTATTTTGAGGACAGAACTACATTCCAAAGGTGCTTTTTCAAGAGTCAACTGGACTTTGTGGTTTTTCTTTGAAGATGTTTCACTTCTCATCCAAGAAGCTTCCTCAGAGCTGAAGTAGCTTGTTGGACGAGAAGCAAAATGTCTTTAAATAAAAACCACAAAGTCCAGTTGCCATTTTAAAAAGCACCTTAGGGATGCACATAGCCTGGATCACCGAGAATCTCCATAGACAGAACTACATATTAGTGGAGCCACCATTAATGAAAAAGGACATGTGAAAGGAGATATAAGAACATGAAATGCTGGAGAAAGGTAATTAGTAGAGTCACTTGTTTGAGATGGCCAGCCATAGAAATTGGATAAAGAAATAAAAATAACTGTACAAGAAAGGCAGGAGAAACACCAGCTTGTACTAAATTAATATAAGAACCCCATACTGGGTTTTTTTTCCCTTTTGAAAGGAAACATTTCTAAAGCAAATGTTATTTTGTTAAATTGAATGACAACTGATGGAGAACATGAAGAAGAATCTCTATTAAAGGGAGGGGAGGGTATATTTCCCTGAGTCTGCAAGACAAATTTTGCTGCTGAAATTATCACATAAAAATCATTTAAGAAAACATCCTGAGAATCGAATGTGATAACTCCTTGCTTATACCTGCATCAACCATCATTTAGCCTTGAATCATTCATCTAAAAGTGCTAAAACTAAAACTATAAGAGTGATAGGTGTTTTTAGTTCTGGAGTTTCTGAAAGCAAGTCTGGAATTGCATTATGTATATTGTACAGCATACTGTAAAGAAAGCTTAATTGAGAAGGTCTGAATTTCAAGATAGGTCTGATTCAAGGAAATGTAGTTTTGAACTTTTCATTCCATTCATCTAGGTTCAAAGAATATAAAAAAATACTTCACTCAGTTAGAATACTCACATATTTCTACCCGCAGGATGATAGATCTGCACAATATACCTTATTTATGATAGTGGCAAATAGTGATATATCCGATTTATACAGGGGTGGAATTTAAAAGTTTTATCAAAAGGTTCTCTGTCCAGTTACTGGGTTGTGGCCATGGCCTAGTTGGCCACCTACACCATGGGGGGGGGGCGTTTTTGTCCTCCCAGGGCTCCGGAGGCTTTTCTCGAGCCTCTGGAAGGGTGAAAATGGCCTCCCCAGGCTCCGGAGGCCCTCTGGAGGCTGGAAATGGGCCCATTTCCCAAACTTCCTATAGGCCCATTTTTCGCCCTCCTCAAGCCTCCACATGCACCCTGCAGTTACCTGCATCCAAAACGGGCCATGTGGGGACTACTGGGAGGGGCAGGGTGGGTGGAGTAGGGCCAGCCAGGAATGGAATTTTTGAGTTCTCTGAACTGCACAGAATTTTAGATACAGGTTCTCCTGAACCCCTGCGAACCCCCAGCAGGCCACCTCTGGCTTTATGATACTTCTATTTTTAGCCCTTCTTCCAATAATTCTTAATATTCATTTTGTCCTTTTCACAGTATCTTCATTTGGTAAAGAACCCAACATAGCAAGATGAAATAGAAGAAAAGATAGATTTTCTATATGTGATGCTCTATATATTTGCTGAGTTATAATTTCCATTTTATACTTTAAGGCAGGGGTCCACAACCCCCAGGCTGTGGCTCATTCACTGGATTATGCAAGCAGTGTGTGAGTGTGTGTGTGTAGCTCCACTTATGAGAGCTGAGGCCTCTGCTGCTTGCATGCGAAGCTCCATTTGCTTTCATAAATGAAACCCAGAACCATCCCATCTTCTCCCCCTTCCTGCCAGTCTACCAAGCCCAGGGGTCAGCAAACCATGGCTCTGGAGCCGCATGTGGCTCTTTCATCCCTCTGCTGCAGCTCCATGTTGCCAGTCGGTTCCACAATTGATAGGGCTTTTGGTTAGAACAGGAGGAAGAAAAAGGATACCGTGCTAGAAGGAGACTCTATGGTGGGGGAACCGGACTTCTGGTCTGATCAAGAATTGAACGGGGTGCTTCCAGTTGTGCCTCTTTGAGTTTTTAAGGATGCCGACCCCTGACCAAGGCAAAGAGGTTGAGGATGCTCTTTAAGGAGTTATTTGAAGGTATATTAGTAGAGAATGGCAGCCTTATTGACTGAGGCTCAGTTAGGTGATATAGCATTTTCAGATTCCAAAAGACGTGGAGAAAGTAATTTAATGGATGGCCCCATTACTTTTTAAATAGATAAATAATCTATGTCTCCGTCTCTGGTATTAAGCAATGCACTTCATTCCTCTGTAAGTCAAAATGAACTCAAAAAGAAATATTGTGGTGCTTGCCAATGATGGTTGACTCATATAGTTCCATCTGCTGATATTTAGTGATATCTTCCCATCACATATCATTTCCCCCATTTATTATAACTACTTGCTAGAATATATGAGCGTTCATTTGAGAACCATCACTTGCAAGGGAAAAATGATATTAAGCAGCTGTGGGAACTGATTTATAGGAAGAAATAATGGGATGACATATTCAACAAAGGAGTCTGTCCCATTGATGAATGTAAATCTCAAAAGAAAAACAGAACACATAAACAGTATTTTAATTTTAATAACTTCTTTCTGAAATTTATTGAATTCTTATTTTAGTATGAGCATAACTTTCTTTCATAGAAAATATAGCAAAAGAAGTCTCCTTTAGGAACTGGAGCGATGTCACTTAATCTCTTATGAGACCCTGATTAAATTGAGGAGAAAAGGCTTTTTGTTTCATCTCAAAGGGAGTATGAGCCATAAAATCACATTCTTTGAATCCAGCGTATTCTCCCTCAACAATCTCTATTATAAGGGACTTTTTCCTGCATCAGCCTTCTTCCAGATAATGGATATCTCCAGCGGTGGGTTTCCATTTTTTTTTTACTATCGGTTCACTCATGCGTGCGCTCGCAAGTGGGTGGAGCCTCCTGCCGCTGACACTACCGGTTCACCCGATCTGGGCCGAACTGGCAGAAACCCACCTCTTGATATCTCTTTGTATAAAAGCCAAATTCTACTCACTCATCACGAACTCTCCAGAACTGTAAATCCTACAAACTTGAAATTTGGCATGTTGGTTCCTCTTGGCTTCTAGGTGCTTGCTAAGAAAGGATTTTTTGAAATGACTATCCTATTATTAGTATTTTTACATAGTATTATATTAACACGGTCTGATGCTAAGGAGTTAGACATTCTTCTCCTCCTCCCTATCTGAACAGAACTCTGATATCCAGTTGCCTTATATTAACATGCTCTGATGCTAACCTTTCACTAAATCAGGAGTGGGCGTGGCCAGCACGTGACACATCCAGCCTATGGGCTGGGACCTTAGACATTCTTCTTCCCCTCCCCACCTGAACAGAACTCTGTTCCAACTGCCAGTTGCTGTATATTAACCAAGCCTGATCACATAGTTTCATAGCGAAGCATGGGTATCCAGCTAGTATTTTTCAAATGTGTTCCTATATTCATGTCTCACCTTCTCATTGAGGCCAGTGATTTACCCTTTGAATTTTTATTCTTCTTTTCTCCCCTTGTTTAATCAAGAAGCAAATCATACCTTTCCTAAAGTACAGTGTTTCAAATGGACTATGCATCTTTGGCTAAAGATCTGGATCAGAAACTTAGATCTAAAGAAAGGTAGCCCAAATCACGGTAATTACAATTGTCTCAACAGATACAAAGTGGCATAGCTATACAAGTTCATTTCCATTTTTGGAAAAAGATGCAAGCCCCAAGTTACATATATCCTGGTGTATATAATTCCAATATTAGGCAAGATGGTTGTGCTTGTTATTGTTAGGGTTAGTTTGTTTGTTTATTCAATTTTCATAGTTTGCCCATCTCATATGTGTGACATTTGGCAGCTTACATAATTAAAACAACAACAAAATAAAGAGAATATGAAACAATGAGAAAGATAAAACCAAATTAAAACCATAAAGCATAATCAGCAGGAGAGTACAACTCAAGCATCATAATTAATACAGACAACTAGCAGACTCCATTCCACAATCAGATCCCTAAACATGAAAATAAAACCATCTCCTTATAGAGTTTTGAAAGGCAAGTATGGTCAGAGAATAAAAAATAAATAAAAATGTCTTGGGGGAAAAATTGAGTCAGGAAGCAATTAGTAAGTTTTCATGATTGAGAAAAATCTAGACGCCTCTGAAGGTATTGAATGACCATCTTCTCATCAACCTTCCCTAAAAATGAATTATCCAGTATAGTTGGGTCTGGCGATGCTTTTTGAGAAGGGGACAAATTCTTATTATTACTGTGTATTCTACATGATTAAGGTAGGTTTTTTTTGTGAAAATATAATGTACATGTGCAAAATGGTGCCTCTGGAAGAGAAGCTTTATATTATCCATGTGCTTTCTGCATTACAGACCTTGGGAATCTTGAGATTTAAAATAAGCATTCAAAACATCTGTTTCTTAAAAAAAGTCACTAGAATGGCTCAACGAGAACAATGCAAGGAGAGAGACTGACAGAGGAAAAGGTTGGAAAAAAGCAAAAGTGATAGTATAGAAAACAATGAAAGTGTAGAAATGAAATAAATGCAAAGTTTTTACATACATGAAGGTTTCATATATGTACCATTCAATGAGAAAATTTGCCAGAAAATATTCTTTACAAGTCAAGAATATGCACAAATTTGTGACAATTTTTTTTTCTTTTTTCTTTAGTAAATGAAGTTTACAATATAGAGGCAAGTTCTCCCCGAAGGTGAGCAAGTTTGGCTTACAAGAGTTTCATATCAAAGCAACACAAAGGAGAATAGTAAGGCAGAGTCGAAAGGTCAGAGCTTGTAGCAAAATCATCTGTCAGTCCTGGTAAAAAGTTGGAATTGCTAAGGTGCATGAGTCAAAGCACATGGAGTGGGAGTTAACTGATGGTTGTCATCAATGATGGGATTCAAATTTTTTTTACTACCAGTTCTGTGGGTGCGGCTTTGTGGGTGTGGCATGGCTTTATGGGCATGGCAGGGGAAGGATACTGCAAAATCCCCATTCTCCCTCACCTGCTTTCCATCTCTGTTCTCCTGTTCAGGGCAACAAAAGAAGATCATCTGGGAGGCAGCTGGGGTGGGGCCAGCCTATTTGCCAGTTCTCTGAACTACACAACTGCACCTCTGGTTGTCATCAATGGATAGCTAAAAGTAGCCCTGGTGTAGCTTATTTAGTGAGGCAGGACTTCTGTGT